>NW_025335941.1:1447608-1572633 GCF_004798865.1 Varanus komodoensis | reverse complement strand
GAGAGAGAGAGAGAGAGAGAGAGAGAGAGAGAGAGAGAGAGAGAAAGCGTTAAGCCACATATGTATGAAAATCTAGTGGGAAAGGGATGACACTAAGAAGCCCTTGAAGAAGGAAAATGAATTGAGATAAGCTCAACTGCATTCTACCACATGTGGAGTTAGGGAATAATTCTCTTCATTTCAAATTATAGCAGTGATGGAGGGATGATTCGCAGGGGACAGCCCTAAAGCTGTGTATTTCAGGGATTATCTGCCATTTAATTTCACCTCCACTGACATTCCTCATCATATGAAGAATCTTTTCACGATATATTAGTGCAGCTAATAGCCACTTCCAGAAGAATGTAGCATCAAGGGTGTTTATCTTCCCGTTCATGGAAATTCTTGTTGAGCTAAATATACTGTGTTTTGCTGAACTCTGGCACAGAAGAATCTCGCAATGTTCCCTTCAGGGTTTTTCCTCACAGCGTTGTTGTTGTATTGTCATTTTAAACATTTCTTCGCCACCTTTCAGTTTAAATGTATGCCTATGTAAAATGTCTTCACTAGCTTTGCAGCCATTGCTAACACAATTGTATTGGGTCACAAACCAAAGAAGCAAGGACTCTACAGATGTTTCTCATACTTGCTATTGGACACCATCCCATTTTCTCCACCAGTGTTTTCCTTGTTAATTATCTGCAGTGGGGAGGAGGAGGAGCTGCCACCGCCACCGCCTTCCCACCACCGAGAGATGATCAGCACTGTTGAATATGTCAGCATCAGCACTCAGAATGAAATGTTCACAAGCATCAAGCATTTTGCTCCTACTGATGGGAGATCATTCTCACTGGATTGGAAGTAAGACCTCTGAGTGAAGGCCCTTTATGTAACTAAAATGGTACCATCCATGACGAAGCTTGTGGGCATGGATTGCTCACTGAAGATTCTTGGATGGAACCAAGGGGGAGCATGAGTACAATGGAACATCCTGGAAGAATGCATGATTGGTTGGCTAGCTTTGCTCCTGAGCATGCCACATTGCAACATTTTATTGCAGGTCACATTTGTTCCCTCTGTTGCTTGACTAATCACATCTTTTTTTTTTTTTTTTGAGGGGGGGTGAGTGTGTATAGAGACTGATCAAAAACCTGATACTGATGACCATCCAAAAGCCTCATATTTTAGGAGAGGTTTCCTTCATTGACTCTAAACTAAATCTTAGATTATAACCAACATTATGTTAAGAAAGAAGTGCAAATGATGTCATTTTTCCACTAGCAGTTGCACAAACAGGTAGGACAGCTAGTGCAACTAACACAAGAAACACCATGACCTAATCAGGTTCCAATGAGTTATGTAATAGCTTGTGGAATGGCTATACAATGGCTCGTGCAATAGGCTGTGAAACAATTTGTGGAATAACTTGTGTAAGAGTTTCAAAAGGGATCACACAAGCAGAATCACAGTATTAGACTGAACCCTGTGCAATGATGAAAAACGGTTTTCCACAAGCATTAGCAGCTTTGTAATAGTGGAATGACACTGCTGGAAACAATCCAGTCTGCTACCATCTCAAGTTTTTGGATCAAACAGGATCCGATTCTGATGAAATACTATATATTTTTTTAAAATACATTTACACAAAATCCGTTATCTTTAAGACCATACAAGACTACTAAGGGCAGCATGTAATTAAATTAGCGATAGTAGCCTTACCTCTTCATGGCTATGCTTCTTTTTATGAAAAATCTAATACATGGAAATGCCAGTTGCACCATTTGGAATTACCACAGTTGCCAGCAAAAATCCAATCCAATTACTATTTAATTATAGTTTCTTTAAAGCTCACATGCACGCACACTACACACATTAAGCCCTAAACCAACCAATGCTAAACAGTTTAAGTCTCACTGATTTCAATGCAATATACTGACACACATGCATTGTTCTTCCATTGCAGTCAATGGGGCTTATAATGCTGGGTGGATGGTGCCCTAAGTGTTTATGCTATGCACATGCTAACTGTTTAGTAAAGTATTCCGTCAAGTCTTCCTGGCTACTTACTCTGTTTTTGGAACTTCTCTTCTCAGCCAGTAGAAATCAGACTGCGCTGCCTGTTTGCGGGTTTGAAGTACGTTGCCAAAATAGTCCGTTTCTGAAAACTTCATCTGGGATTGGAATAGAAGTTAGTTAGTTATTCATCACATTTCTATAAGTGAAGTTCTCTAGGTGGTTTATGCAATGTAAGGATTATGCAAGTATAACCAACAGATTCAAGGGGAAAGGTCAAAGAAGAATGACTGTAATGTTTACAAACCAAAAGATCCTGAATCAAATGTTCTTATTTTGAGCATCTGTACAATGCAGCTATTCAAGACAGACTTTCCCCCAACATATATTTTTACTGATCTGGATATTTTATTTTGATTTGCAAATATTTGAAAACAATGCAGTTTTTATTTTAAACACCCCAACATGTACTTCCAGTGCTATACCATTTCTATGAAACAACAGTAAATGTCAAAACATGGATGAATGTTGACATTCTATAATACCATTGGGAAATGTAACAATTCAGGCATTTAACTAGGAAATCTCATAGTCAACCAAGTGTTTTTTGGCTAACATCTGGCAAGCTGGAAGATTTTCAAAACAGTTGTTCTCCAGATGCCTCTAATATCTAGGGTTCTAAAATAATACTTCCATTTTAGCTATTTCTCATAATTTACATTTTGATGCTGAGTAATATAAAAATAAAGTTTATGTGGGCAAACTTAAAATATCAGCCTAGGGACATGCATGACAAGTTTAAACTAAGCCAATGCATGCATTTCAACGTGAGAGATTTACAAAGCAATATAGTCCAGAAAACATAAAATGGATATTCCCCTGGAGTTTTAAGGCCGAGAGCAGCTAGATATTTATTTATTTACTTACAAATTATGCCCTTCAAAGGCTAATAATAGCTTATTACATTGAAAAATATAGTGTATGGTAGTGTTGGTAGTAAGCGTGCGATACTAAGGGTGTTTAAACAGAAGAGGGCCCCACAGCTCTCAGCATTGCTCAGTTAACTGTCTCCCTAAGGACTGTGCTTTAAGGAAACTACCAACTGAATATAATGCTAGGTCCCTGTTTTGAACTCAGTCCATACTGGGAAGGGTTAAGGTAAGGATAAAAAATTGCTTGCATCTCATTACTGTTAGGGGCTTGTTTGAAAAGAAACATCAATTACAAAATGCTAATGCCTCAGATAACTGAAGGTAACATAAAATTTTATTTTAAACATTTCTATACTGTTCCTATTAGTTTAACAGCTCCCTGGACAGTTTACAAGATACAAATAAATCAGAAGTGTAGATTAAATTCTTGCCTAATCTGTGCCAATAGCCTGTGTCCTAATCGCTAAATGCAAGCTTTGTAAAGAGTCACCTGACTGGGGCTTAGGAAGCTGACTCATAGCAAGTCAGACCACTCAGCTCAATACTGTCTACAGCAGGGAGGGGGGACCTAACGTGGACCATGTGTCCTGGCAGCTTCTTCCCTGGCTCTGCTCCCTTTGTCATGGACAGAAAAGCTCCTATCAGCATCTGACCAGAGATAAGGGATTCCCTTTTTCAGAGCTTAGTAGTGAAAGTACTTATGTCCAATCAGCTTTTCCTTTCAGAACAGAAGAAACAGCTTCTGAGTGATTCCATTCTGCTTCCTCCTGAAGCCTGTCTTGCCTACGTTTGAGTAGATATGATGCTCATGTATAATACCAAGTACAAATGCGCAGGCTCGATGCGTGTGGGACTGCACGATTCCGTCCTGCTTCCTTCTGAATGAACATGCAGAGGCCTGTCTGTTTATTTGACAGTAGACATGGTGGCCATGCTTATTTCTGGGCCATTTACACCCTTTATAAATGACTAACACTGGAAAGGGAAGGGGGGCTACATTTTGCAGCCCTGTCCTCCTTTTGTCTGTGACTTGGATGCCACTGGAATGCAGTCTCCCCAGATGAAAGGGGTTCACCTGCCCTGCTCCAGCCTTGAGCAGCTGCTTTCCAGGGCTTCAGCTAAGAGACTTATCCAGCCAGAGACTGAACCTGGGCTCTCTCACTTGCTAAGCATATGCTCTGCCACTGAGGAGTGGCCTTTGTCCTCGTAAATGTAGTAGAGCCCCATGGCAACCATGCTCATAGGCGCTAACAACCTGCCCTACCATACCCCAGTTATTGTTCCCACACTCTATCACACATCAGAGATCATTTGAGCAAGAGAAGTGCTATTAATCTATTCATTTAATACATAAATTGGTTAACTGCTTTTTTACAAAATGTATTCTAAAATGGCCTGATTTCTGGTTGCTTCAATAAGCTGGAGCAGCCCCCAACGTTCTTATTCACTCAAAGAGCGCTAGCCGAGCTGCACTGAAGCTTCCCGTCACACAAAGTGCTGCCATTACACTTGTGAAATAGACTGAGCAGGCACAAATGAAAGTGCAATAGGTTGTACAAGTTCTGAACAAGAGGTTTCACAAACGTAATAGAGGACTGCTTGCACAACTGCACCTGTACAAACATGGTTTTAGTTGAATTATCTTCTGCATAGCTTGGAAGTGAATCCATTGCTAGGGCAATGTCATTTAACACAGCAAAACAGGTGACTACTGCCCTGGAAGTAAACCAGAACTCTTTAGTCACCTACTTGTATCATCCCAACTACAACTGTATTTCTTATAGAAGATTTGTTGCAGCTGCTGTCTTGCCTGGCTTTAAATATCTGTAACTGTGAAGTTTCGCACTGCAATGATTTGATAGTATGTGAATATAGTCCAATAAAAGGAATGACTTATTATTGTTTCCAAATCCTAACTAGCACAGACAGAACTAGGGCCACAGTGAAGATATTATGTAGTGTATTGGGAGCTACATTTTTTATTTTATCTTACTGAAATATTTGGCATTTTAGTGGCAAGATTATGAGTCAGAACATGGATTGGCACTACCATTAATTTTGTCCAGTGACACAGCTGATGGCAAACACTGTTTTGTGCTTAAGATAGATAATACACATACTGCAAAATAAACATAACCACAGACATGGTTAAGTTTTTCCTGTTATGGTTTAAATAAAGCTTGGGATACTTACTCATCGTCCTCCATTTCAATTAAAAAAGCTTTATTCTCCAGAGATACGATGCTTAACAAGAGACTCATGTAAATAATGTGGGAGATTAAACAGAACTCAAGAAATGTGCAGAGCAAGGGAAACTGTTATAGCTAAAGGCATACATTTTTAGAGCAGAAATGAAGCACTTAGAAAGTTAATATCCCTTTACTTCCAGTGTGTAAGCTATTTACATCTTGAACAATATATCCTTTCAAAACAAAATTTCATTTTTGAATCAGATCCCAATCAAATATCATTGAAGCTTTATGTGTTGTTGGTGGGGTTGTTGCTACTGCATTAACACAGTTATTTTAACAATTTGGCTAGTTTCCCAGGCTACCTAGAATGATAATGTCAACCAGTTATCAAGGATATCTATACCCTGTGTGGGTACACATAAATAGTCACCATCAAAACAAAACAACGTCTCACAAATGGATGGAATTAATGTGTGAGATTATGCACAGATTCAGAAGTTTGCATATTTTAATGCATTGTACATAATTAATGCTGGTTTTGGAGGCTACAAAGAGGGAGAATGATCCATGTGAAGTAAAGCTCAGCTGATGAAAAAATGTTCAGCACCCTCCCCCATCCACTCAGATTTAGGCAGCCTTGCCCAAACACCTTGCTGTACCCTTTATGTCAGGACTAGTTAAAAGTTACTTTTATGCTGAGGTCCTCAATATGTAGATTTAGGAACAAATATACTCCTAGTGTGTTTGGATGCCAGGAAATATTTCCTGACAGTTAAGACCACTAGGGTATGGAATGGGCTTCCATGGGAGGTGTTTGAAACCCCATTGGTGAGAGTGTTCAACGACAGGCTAGTCATGCACATGATAGGCATGTCATGAACAGAGCCAGCTGGAGCCAGGGATCAGACTAGATTGCCTGGGAGGCCCCTTCTGACTTGCTCTGTTTCGATGTTTCTGTGTTTCTAGTAGCTACACTGCACTTGCCTAAGCAGAGTGTGTGTATGCTCCTGTGTCATAGCTTCTAGTAGTGAAGCCTTGCTAGAAACTCCACATGCATATGAGGCACAGCGAGGAGTCAGGAAGAAAATATGCTTCAGAAGGATGGTGAAGAGATAGAAATTCAGAGAACAGACAAAGAGAGAAGTGGTTTGTGGGACAGCAAACCCTGGATCATATGATGGCAATGGAGACAGATGCCTCCATCTTCCTCTCCACAAATCTGTAAACTGAGGTTTATTTCTTGATGCTAGTCTGTGAAGAAATCCAGCAGATGGGATCCACTTTTGGGATCAAGTGAACAAGATATTGCACATTGTTTGGATGTTATTGTGGCCTGTTCATTTCACACAGTCTTTGAGATGTGAGGTGAAGAAGATGAGCCATGCACCTCATGGGGGACACCTGGGCTCTCATTCTACTGCAGTAAAAAGGCTCACTGCTGAAGCGTGAAGCAGGATAGAGGCAAGAAAGAAAAGCAGGCAAGACTGGCAGCATGTAGTAGAGGGCGTTTCGTGAGAGCTGAACATCTGATCAGCTAGGTTCAGATGACATGTCATGGTTCACTGTGGGCTACAGGCACCAAGCTGCATGTGCAATCTAGTTGGAGGTTGTGTCATGCAAACCTGGCAAGTATGGGTTATGCAAAGGTTAAGCAACCTTCACTTAATCCTAAAAGAGACAATGAGTTGTGTGAGGGCCGTTTAACCTCCACACAACCCATGTTTGCTGGATTCTCACAGGTGGGGTTACATATTCAAAATGATGAGCACACACCATACACAGACCACCACTTCATTTTTGGTTAAATAAACCATGGTGGGCTGTCATGTCATACAAAGAGTCTATGTATATGTCTGTGGGCATGTGTGTAAAGGGAGATTTACCATCCCAAGCTCTAGTTGAAAAGCATTGTTGTAAAACTTCCGTTGCAAGTGGAATACTGGTACTGAGATTCTGAAAAATGCATTTTCCTTCCATTCTTCTTCCTTTTCTAGATGACCTCTTAAATAACCTATATTGTGTGCTTCTATAGAACATGGACATTTTAATTGCAGTCCCGTACATGTTTAGGTAGAAGCGGACAGAAAACATCCTAATACTGCTATCATACCACAGCCAAGCAAGCAATGCTGGGAGTTGTACTACCTTTTTCTGTCTAAAAATACATAAGATTGCACCTTTAATTATTTTGCATGTTATGCTTGTGCTTCATATATTGCAATTACCATAACAAATAACAAGCAATGATAAGAAAAAAAAAGACTTACTGTTTTTATGCCTTCATTAATATATGTATCATTCATTATGAATTCAGGGTAACCCACTTTTGCCAAAACTGCCTTTGCCTTTGGAAAGAAATAGAAACATGGTGATGACAAGGATTTTTATTTAAACCATACTGCAATTTGATTAGAAAACAGGATTGCCACTTGCTTGAGCACCAGGAACTTTGTCCAGATGTTCTAGAGATAAACCCTGGCTGCAAAAGCAGGCCTGACACTCAGCAACCCTGATGACTACGGATAAAGTGGAACACGGGTACATAGATGGATTGCACATGTCCGGATTAGACATAAAAGGAAGTAGAACCTCTTGGTGGAGCCATGCACATGTACATCATCCATGTGCAAGGAAAGGATGACATTGAGCCATCTCAGGTGGAGCTGGCAGCACGAGCAAGACTAGTGGTCTACCCTGGAGCAAACTGCAACATATGTGGACTGTTTGTTTCTGCACAAAGAAATGGGGTTTAGGAACCTCTTCAAATGGCCCAAGGCAGCTCCAGGCTTTTTGACCCAGAACAATCACACAGAGCTACAGGGTTCTGCATGGCAAAAGGCTTTCATCAATGGCATCCTTTGGCTCAGCAAATACAAATTCCTATAAAATAGAAAAAACTTTTTGCAACATGCAGACCAGTCTGCACAAACATATGATCCACAGATTTTTTGATAGTACCTTCTTACCACAGTTAGTTCTATAGTTGCTAATCAATCTAGTTTGGCCCCAAGGAGTAGGATTTCCTGATATCAAAAGTGAAAATAATATGAAAGCAAATACAGTTGCCTGAAAACTGTCCAAAACATGAGATGTTGGGAGACACCTACAAATTCAAAAGAAACCATTATTTGCATGCATATTGACTTTTTTGTGTTAAGACTACTATTCTCCTGTAGGTCGAAACCCCATCACACAATGGATATGATCCTGGTTCCAGCTGCTGTACTGGCTGTTGACCTGAGGAAGTCAGGGAATGAGAGGTAAATGGAAGCCAGGCTGTAGATGGGTTTCTTTATCAGGCACTGTTGACCCCTGGGACTCAGTGCCTGAAACCTTTATGATAGTCTAAGAGGCAATCAGAGTAAAAAAATTCATTATTCCTTCAATTCCTTTCTGAACTGTTCCATTTTATAGAATTCAGAGATGTTATTTCTGTCCATGCTCAGTTTTATAGCATAAGCATTATCTTTCTGTTTCTGAAATAGGGTAGCCACCTATACATCTCTAAATAGAGGGAAGATAGGGGAATCATTTTGCTAAAATTTGCATATACTAATTGATAGGTACAGTCTTAGAACATTTAGAAGCATGAGCACATATGGAAAGTATTTAGAATGTACATTTAGGGTGCAATCCAATGCACATTTAGGAAAAAACATACCATGCTGAGAGTAATAGGTCTTTTTTCGATAAACATACATAGGATTGCACTTTTAGAAACTTAAATAGAAGCACAATATATCTATCAAAGATTGGACTGAGACAAGGTGTGTGTCTCTACCCATTCAGTTACTTGCTGTTGATGGCCAATTTCAAGGCTTCTTCTCCCTCAGTTTTTGGTGGCTCTTTATCTTCAAGTCAGAGCTGGACTGGACAGCTCTTGAAACAGAGGACTGTGCTCTGTGAAGCAGGACACATGGCCACCCACTCCTTAAAAATTTCTCAGCTTTGTGAACCTCAAGGTAGCAAAGTGAGGCAACTAATTTAGTTGTGTCACCAAACTTAGCAAATCATTATTGATTCAATATTTTAGGGTATTTGCACAACTAGGAAAGGAAAGGTGCTTCTATTTTGTCTGAGGTGCAACCCCCCCCCCCCCAAAAAAAACCCTGATTGACTGGATCTTGGCTATGCATCTTGATGATGGGGGTGCAGGATGGAGGTGACATATGGCCAGTTTGGTCTCAGGTTTTTTATTTACAACCTGAAATTAAAATCTCCTCTCTGTGATGTTACCATTAATTGCTAGAGAGAGAATTAAGCTGTTACTAACTGAAGAATACAGGTGGGGAATTAGCTGCAGCAACAGATGAACTCTTAAGCAAGAAAGATCCCATTGTCATGCAAATGTCCTTAGTGACACAAAAACAATGGAAGACAAATGCAGTGCAGAAGAAAATGGGAAATGAGGCAAATGATAACTGAAGAGAGTATTTTCACTTAGTTTTCCCTAAGGAAAACCACCATTTGGAAATGGTGCAGAAGAAACCAGACATTCAACAGCATCTATTTTGATCATCTCATTACTGTTTGTACAACTGACTGAAGCTGTGCAAAGATTGCTAAACTGATATATTTGTAGATTCATAATTTTCTTCCTTCTTATATCTTTCTCAAGAATGCAAGAGGGGAGAGGAAAACTTATTTAAATTTCCACTGAGTTGGCTGCTTAAAAGAGCTAGGTAAGTCACAAATGTCTTGCATGTATGCAAAAAGTTATCATTTTAATCACTTAATTAAGCAGTCTTCGTGTTGAATCCAAATAAATATTCCTGTTCTCTTTCGTTTATTAAGCAAACACATGAAAGAAAAATAATAGCTGCTGAAGTGTTGCCTAAAAACAAACAAAACTATTCATTTTGCAATGTGATTCATTCTTCAGTAGTTTTCAAAGAATATGCACAGATTAACTGGTCCAAACATGTGGATGATTTATGAATTCACCAGTCACTGCAAAATGTTGATCAAATGCCAACACTGTAGACACTCTAACTCAGAACAAGAGTAAAGAACACCATTGGAATTTGGATACTTTATTTAAATGCATATTATATTATTACCTTTCAAGAACAGATTTTATTTATTTGCTTCGTTTCATCCATTACAGATACACTGATCAATCCCTAGCACATCTGAGTACTGCTCAATAGTATGATTAGGCAGCTGCCAAAGACTTGAACAAGGAATATGGAACAGCTTGGCAACACTTGAGTTGTGTTCTCCTTCTTGATTCAGATAGGGGGAGAGCAAAGAAAGGGCAGATAAAGAAGCTGTTGTTTTGATGTCCCCACCATGCCCAGAGTGATATTCAGGCACTGTGGACATCAAAATGGTGGGTGATTCTCAAGGTGCCCTGGTACTGGCCATCATGGTACCAGTGCCACCAATCATAGCCCTCCTGAAGTAGCAGCCCAATTATGCCATTTTGCTGGAAGGAGGTTGGCATGTGGAACTGACCTTGAGCTGGTGGGGAAAAGTCTTGGATTGTATCAAACAGTATTTTAACTCTGCTGTTTGCCAAAAATCCCAGGCACAATACTTTCATCAAGGTGTTAATTTCCTCTGGATCCCTCATTTCTTTGCATAGCCTTTTCTATGGTGTGAAACTGATATTGAACTTGTTTTAATGGCTGTTATTCACCTGGGACAAGCATGTGGAAAGGTCCCCTTGGAGCAATTTGCTCTTTGACAAGCATTTCAGTCACTTCACACCATCTCTAAGGTTTTCTAATCATGTCAACGTTTCTGTATGACAAAAGACAAAACATCATGGTGCTTCTGGGAAATTACTGACTTGGTGAAGTACAAGATTTAGTTATTACTTTCTTTTAATTACTTATTGGCATACATATTAATTTATATTAATTCCTATCTGTTCCAACCAATGTGAATAAGCACAGAGGAAGCTGTCTCATGCCCCATAAATCCCTAGGTCCTCCAAGCTTGGTATTGTCAACACAGACTAGAAGCAGCTCCCCAAGGTTTCAGGCAAGATTTCTTCTGTCCTACTTGGAGAAGCCACAAACAAAACCTGGAACCCTTTATGGGCCAAAGAAGTCCTCTGGCACTGAATTACAACCTCTAACTTAGCAGAGGTAACCATTTATCACAAACCAGTAGAGCTTCCCCCAGGCCCTCTGTTCTGAAGATGCCATGATGTCAAGGGGCTACTGCAACTAAGTGTGAGCTCAGGTTGGGGCATGCTAGGAATGGCACCTTTTTTTTTTTTTTTCCCCCTGTCTGGACGTCCATAGGGTTGCACCCTAAGTGCAGTAGCTGAGCAGTAACAACTTCCCAGGGGAGTCTGGTGATTCCTGGTCAGTGGGGTTCATCAGCCATTGCAGCTTTTCTTCAGAGCTTTTGTAGGAGGTTCTGTAGTTCCTACAGAAATAGGTTCACCACAATGCAATACCATGGATACTCTTCTAAAGTGCTGAACAAAAGCTGCAATGAACAGGAGCTGCACTGACATAGGAGTCACCAGCCTCCCCTGAAAATTATACATAAAATTTGGAGAAGTAGGAGATCTTGATTAGGATATCTCCATAGTGGTTATTTTGCTCATTGGGAGCCCAATGGAGCTACTCTGAAGGGAAAGGGGTAGAACTTTAACTCTGTTTTGCATGCGCTGCACTAGATACCTGTGTGAAAGAGGCTTCCAGTAGAGGGAACGAGTAAAGATCCTCTCGCAGAACATGACTTCCCCATATTGCTCAGACACAGAACCAGAAATAACATCCATAAAAGCCCTGCATGGCCTCTAAATGAGTACGACAGAAATCAGCGTGGTAGAGTGGTGATCTCAGATCCTCCACTTCTAGTTTGGCCCTTAAGATTAATAGCAGGGCATTTTATCCACAGACTTCTTGAGACTGTTAATTCTTGTTCTGAAAGGGGTCCCTGAACCACTAGCTATAAACTGGGCTTAGTTCAAAACAAGATAAAAAGCCTTTAACAAAACTCTTCTTAGACTACATTTTAATGCAACCAATTAAGAGCCTGCACATATAACATGTTACACTGAAAAGCTGGATCTGCTGTGGCAACAGTTCTACAATAATCCACGAGGAATGCACATAACCTTTTCTTCTTTACTTTAAGGGCAATGTTTATATCTTCTTTAAAAATGAAAGCCTTTGAAAAAATTAGCACAAAATCCAGTTCGAAAGCCAGAATCTTTAATGCCAATACAATGAAGAATTCACTGACAACAATGAATTTGGTCATTATATACAAGCCTGTGTTTTCATTTTGCTTGAAGAGTAGACTATCTGAATGCCATCTGCTAAAAACCCTGCACACATCTTGCTAGTACTCTATTAGTTTTAAAGATGCAGGAAAATGGAATGAGACAATAGAACATTGTTCAATATATCTTGCACAGAATTCTCTTCAAACTAAAACTGCCCTTATTGACTGAAGATTTAGAACACTGTGTCTGGAAACGGCTGCTTTACAAGCTGTGATGATGCTTGGTCTGGACTGTGGAGCCAAAGCCCAATGCCCTCCTGCCCAAGAGTCTCAAACTGACCACCCAAAAAGCTACAGGTGATGAGTACCTATGTAGGACTGGACTGGCAGCATACTCTCTCTACCAGCTCAGCTGGTAGGCAGGCAGAAAAACCATGGCAGGCATCAGTAACGGTAGACTGTGTGATTAATTGCTCACACCAGCCCAGTGGGCCTCATGCAGGCAGACTTTTGAAAAGCGTGATAATTACTGCTGGCCAGTTGTTGCATTTTCACTGATTGCAAGGGATTCTTTGGTGTGCATATGCACAGGTCTTGTCCTTGTCTATTCCTTCTCCTCCTTTTCCACGTCAGATGAAAGCACGGCCATGAGCGCATGCTTTGGTCTCATGCAATTGTGTTAGCCTTATAGAGTTACGCTGGGATCTGGAAATGAAATGACAGCTGGGAGCCCAGGGCTAAACACAATTTCCTTTCCCTTCACCAGTTTCCCACAATCTGTCTGCACTGTGCTTGGGTTATTAATGGAACTGACATCCCTGTACAACTGACTGAGCACTGGCAGCGGCCAGGTAACGAGGGAGACGCTGACTGCAGCAAATCATCTAACACCAGAAGATTAGTGATAACTGAACACGTTATGGCAAATGGTTTCAGATCAAGCCACAGAAGAGGAACACTTTTCACCTGGTAACTAAATCCATGGTTTTCTTCGGGAAATTACATATAAATTAATGAAAGGAGAATTTAAGGGCACTTGGTGTCTCCAAAAGGTGGAAATAGCAACACCATCAATCCACTCATGCCGTACATGTTGTGAGCTGCCCAGAGAGCCTCATGGCTAATGGGGCCACATACAAGCTAAATAAATAAATAAATATATTCCTGCAAAACCACCCGTCAAAGTTCCTCATGCCTGTTCCATACTATTCAAACCAATCCATTCAAGCAAGCCCTTAAGGGTTCTCAGAGAGTAAGGGTACAAAACTTTTTTCAGCTGCCCTCCAGCTTCCTCTGTCATCACCTACCTACCTACCTAGCCTACCTACCTCTTTGTCTGTCTTACATTTAATGTGGAGTTCAAAATGAAGTGCTATTTTCCAGCCAGCCACCATATTTTTTTCTAAAAATGCTGCTGGGCCCCATGTAGGCGTTCTAACTGACAAAGATGACCCAAGGCACACAATATTCCCAAAAATATTACCCAAAATTCTTCTTAACAATCATGGAGAACATGGAGGAGCTTGCATATGCATGGGTGCTCATGGGCATTGCACTGAGAACCTTGGGATTATTTATATATATTTAGGAAGCTTCTATGCTGCCCCATTCCCCGAAGCCTCGGGGCGGCTCACAATAATAAATAAACACAATATAAAACAATACAATTTGAGTCGACCTGGCCAATAAATAAATAAATAAAATTAACAAAATTAGGTAACACCATAGCAAATTAGTTGATAGCATATCAACCATAGGCTTATTTATATTAAGAATATATTTCATGTAATTTAAATTCTTATTCCTAATTCAAAGAAGCACTAACAGGCAAAAAAAAAAAAAAGTTTGTAGGCATCTATCATGTCCAATTACTCTCAGCTCCCACTTTTCATTCCAGCAGTTTTGGGAACAGCTGAATCAAGAAAACCCATGAAACCTCTGGAGCTTCAGTCCAAGGCCACATAATTGTTCCATGAATCCAATGTGGAGGCCAACCCAAGTGTCTCACAGTCCATATCACTCATCTCCAAGTTCAACAACATTAAAAAAACCATTCAGTTGGTGGAGAGTGAGGAATACAATAATTTATCATGCCCAGGCAGCAGAAATACACTATGATTTATTCTCTCGATGATAATCTGCCACTGATTTTTTGTTTTGTTTTGAAGAGACAGCAGTAAATTACTATTTCAAAGAGGACCCAAGTTAATACTACATTAACACAGTCTCAGTCTTAGGCTACCTCTATCTCTTTTCCCTAAAGAACACTTATTATGGAACACATAATTCAATATAGTTTTGCTGATAGAGCAGCCTGTTATCTATGCCTCTCATGTGAGGTAAAGGAAAGCCCTTTTAAAAGCACATTTTCCACATTCAGCATCTTTTCTACTACACTACAGGGTGACTCAGACATGGGCTAGGAGGAGAATTATTGATGAATGCATTTACAACCAGCTAACATAATAAGCTACTGAGTATGTCAGGCACACAATAGCATAAATACCCAAACGAAATAGAGTCAGTTAAATAATGTAGTTATTTAAGTGGTAAATGAAGAACGAACATGAAATCCTTCAATTAGTAATAGTAGTATTTTAATTTATATCCAGTCTTTACCCTACAAATAGTGCTCAGGGTGGCTGACAACACTATAATATAAAATATAAAATTCTAATTAAAGCATAAAAGGCAAATCCATTAAAAGCACATCTGTAATAATCAGAAAGAGAGAAACAGCTCCCACCAATTAAAACCAATTTCAACAAGGCTTAGCAGAACCTGTTGGTCTTATACTATGCTCCTATTGACTGCAGCAAACAGCATTACCAGGATTCATACCACAGTATGGATGTATATTCACAAGCTTCAAAAGTATTAATTGGCTTTCTCATTAACTGGACACACATAAAGCAAGACATATTGTTAAAAAATATAAATCCAAGTCAGGAAATCCCCTTTTTTGCATCAGCGCAAATGAAAATACAACAAAGATGGGGCTAGACCGAATTCTCTAGACAGGGATTTCCAGAGCGTGGAAGCAACCACCAAGAAGGCCCCCTCTCATGTCCGCAAGTGAAGACCTCTGATGATGACAGAGAAAGATCCTTCAGAGAATTAAACCTAGGCAGCCTTATATTGAAGAATGAGCTCTTTCAAATGGCTGGGTCTCCAGTCGCATGCTGTTTACTAGGTAATAACCAGCACCTTGGATCATGTCTGGAAACAGAGTTGTACTTTGCAAAGCCATTGTAACAAGGGTGTCGCATGCTCATATAACTCTGTCAATAGTCTGGCTGCAGCATTCTGGACCGGCTGAAACTACCAAAACTGTTGTTAAAGAGAGCCCTGTGAAAAGTACATTGCAGTATTTCATCTGCAAGGATTCAAGTCATGAATCCTTATTGCCAGATGTAAGAACTCTTAGCATTCCAGGTTGAGCTTTTAGCTGGATTCCTGGCTGCCATCAAAATGTGGTCATCAAGGTTTAGGCTTGACTCAAGGACTACAGCCAAACCCTGAACCTCTGCTAAGGAAAGTGTAATTCTAAGCAGGAGAGATTGGATCCCTATCTCCTTATTGGTTTTTTTCTTTTTTTTTAATTCAACAGAAACCCCTCTTGCTTGTCTGGATTAAACTTTGATTTGATTGCCTCCATTCAGTCAGTGATTAAACCAGATATGCATTTAGAACTTGAAGAGCCTCCTTGGATTTAGATGGAAAGGAGACACAGAGTTGGGTCTTAGCAACATGCTGAAGGCATGGACACAGCTCATCATGAAAGGTGAGAGAGAAATTCATTTGACTTACATTTCATGCAAACATACCTAATTTCACACTTTAGAAACTATACACAAACAGCAATTCAATTATCATTCAAAATGCACTCTTCTCTGAATTTTTGGGGAGTGTATCAATAAAAAAGAATACAAAAATGCTGATGTAAAAGGAGAATACGCACAAGAATAAGGATGTCAGTGAAAATAACACTACAATGCATAACTTACGGCGAAATAACTTATTAAAATGTATATATAAAGCAAAATTGCATGCAAACATGCATATCAATTTTCATACAAACCTGTTTTTTTAAAAAAAAACATCAAACTGATATTGAAATAGGATAAATGAATTTAAGATTGGAAAAAGAAGAAATGAGGTGATGCAAGTTAGATTGGCATGCTGGATGGCTGCAGTTCCTAATTCAGCCACCTGGCATTTATCAGCAGTACCTTCAGTCCAAGGTGATAGTCACCAAGGCTGTTCAGGCATTTTAAATTGAGAGACAGTCCAAAAACAACCAGAACATGTACTTCCTTCTTCTATAATGACCCAGCTGTCCCTCCGAACCATACTTTCTTCCTCTTTTCACTGCCATAATGCCTGTTGTAAAATTAGAATGGCTGAATCCTGACTTTGTCATACTTAGATTAGACCAAGTGAAATCAATGGGACTTCAGTTACTCGTGAAGTTACTGATTTCTGTGGCTCTAAGTATTACTAATTCTGGATTCAGCCTTATATCTTTTCATGCATGGCATTACAAGCCGCTAAAAGCTACAGCTTGTATGAACTATGGCATGTGTGAATGTAGCGGAATGTGGAAGAGAGCCATTTTTGATCGATTTACATTTCAGGTTTCTACAGGAAAGCACCCGTTTAAGTCTCAGGAGTTGTACATAAAGTACATCCAGCACAAAGGAAGTATGGAAGTTGTGATAAGGGTTGGAGGAAAATAGACTGAAATGTGGCATTACTCACATATGTTTGCCTCTGGAGAATAGTTAATATGCTATTGCTCAGGGACAATAAGGCTGTATCTATTTTTCTTTCACATGCCCTTAGCACACGGCCCATTGTTCTACTCAAATAGGACTAAAAATAGGAATGTCTGAGGGGCAAGTTTGGAATGTGTAAACATGTTTCTTGCTACTCAGTTTTGATAAACTTTCTATGGTTGTCAGCTGAAGGAGAATCTCTGCATGTAATAAACGGTATTAAAATGTGTGCGACACATTTTGCAGGCAGATTGTAAACTATGTTGTGACAACCCAAGGGGAAACCTTTTTTAAAAGACCTTTTACCCATAATACTGCATGCTTTAAGCAAAGTGTTTCATGAATAAATATTTCCTCTAAAGTTGTAAAAAAATTACCCTTTTTACCAATATGAATGCTCTTACTGTAGCAGACATTAAAGGGAAATGAAAGATATATTATGGCCATGTAACTTTTACAACTGTGTCGCTGGCTGATTTAAATTAATACTGGTTTAAGCATCACATGTTTAAAAAAAACTAGAAAGAATTAATACGCTGAAAGGATTAATTGCACTGAACAGATTGGTGTGTACAGATTACTTTAAATCTTTGTTTAACATAAATGTCTGGTAAAATACCTTTGGATAAAAAATAAGGAGAAAATGAAAAGAAAATCAAAAAGGTATGAAGGTGCAGCAGTAGCCAGTTCTTACGCTGTCTGCAGTCCATGGAAGCACCTTGAGCTCCATCCAGAGAACTGTGCATGAATTGCACTTTACATTCTGTGACTGTTTTCTAATTATACTTTATTTGCACATAAATGCACTGTTAACTGTCTATTGAATCCCTGGATTTGCTTAAAGCCACTTAAAAACAAGTAGAATGGAGTGGTCCACCAGGAAAGGCAACTGGCCTAATAATCGAAAGCCTTCTCTAAGGTTTGGATTAGGAGATATTGTTGAATGAGGTGTGGATGTCCATCAACTATTCCAGCTTGAACAGAAAACTTAGTTCAGTTTTAGTCCATGTCACTTTTGCATATGCTCTCTCACAAGGCCATGCCATCCTGTTTCTGCATTAATCTACTTTACATGCTTTAAAATCTGCACAAAAGCTGTATACTGTTTTTGAGAACAGTGAAAGCCGATACACAGCCATGTTCCAGTCCACGATTATTCCAGGAAATACAGTTTGGATCAGTTCCTAATGGAAGTCACAGAGGTCAAATTCCTCAAATGTTCCCACAAGAACATAGCACAGAAATGCTGGCACAGGGTAGAGCAGCCTTGTCCAGCTCCCTCCTGATATGTTGGACTACAGTTCCCATCATCCTCAAAACAGCAGGATTCTTCCCTAGGAATGGAGGAATTTCTAGGCCACATCTGGAGAAAGGCTGCTGTACTTTAAAGCAAGTCAATTAAGGTTGTGCAAATAGCAGCGTCGCTTCTGTGCCAAGCACTACTGCAGCCTTGCTTCTGCAGTACTGTGGCTCAATCTAAAGCCCTTGTTTTAACTTTTCCCTAGCATTGCTCTGAGCCACCACCAGGAATTTAAAAAGGTGGATGCTATTTTGTCCCAGAGTGAGAAATGGACATGATAACTTATGTGGGTCAATCAATGTTACAGCTTGCTTCTGATGCAGCAGAATCCAGAATCCCACTTGGGGAGGGCACCGATGTAAGAAGGGGACCACAAGTGGCCACTGTGCAGAAGCAAATGTGCCAGCTTGACTGGAGGCAGCATCAAGCCACATGCACATCTATAACATTGTTTCTGCCATTTTACCCTATTCTATCTGTGTTTACCAGGCCATCCAGTAGCTTCTACCAAGCTTTAAAAGACTTCCATAATAAGATCACACTTATTTGATTTTATCTGATCCTTGTGCTCTCCTCTGCATTTCTTCTTCTCCAAACTCCATGACTATGAGGGAGAGTGTTGAAGCTTTTGCAATGATGACAAGTACTCCTAAGGTAGGTCTTATTTAATGCTGGGTTATGTGGCATTTGCAATGGGAGCGGTACCTCCATCCTCCTTCTGAAAGGTTCCTTTAATGACTTATGATTTGACTTCCTCCTTGGAACATTTTCAAATAGTTTCCCTACAACAGCTCCATAAAGCAATGATGATAACTAACTCTACTTCACATGATTATTAGCTACAGGAGGTATAGGAGATGTGGAAAACAGCTGCAAAATTCATTGTTAAATGCATTAAGAAACATTCTGTCAGGTATCCTTCATTCCTGACATTTTCACCTGGCCTTCTTACCTGTATCTTTTCACACATTAAACCTCTCCTTGCACTATCTCCATCAATGAAGTTCTAGTCAAGCATGCTTCAGCTGAAAGCTGAAAGCTGCAATAGTTCATTCATTTGTGGGGGAAGAAAGGTTCAAATATGGCAGTAAAGAATTTTGAGGAGCAAAAGGAAATGCAAGAGAGCTGAAGTGAAGCGAGCATGATTGTGATCTAGAGCCATGTTCTGAATGAACCCCTTTATCTCCCATTTCTGAGGCACTAATACTTAGGAAGTTTGCAGTCCACCTCCAGCTGATGTCACTATTAAAGTTCTCAGCCCATTTTTCCCATGTAGACATGAAAATAACTACTTGCCATGCAGACTGTTCACCATTTCCTGAACTTCATTCTGTACTGTGTTCAGAATGTTGGCCATTTACAGTGCGTCTTCCATTTTGCTTACCTCTTTTCTTTCTGAATAGGTTCTTGAAAATGGTACATGAATTAAATATTTTAAGTGCATTCATTTTCTCATACACACCATCAAGAAACTTTAAAGTCTACTTTTTGAAGAGAAAAAGAAATCAAATTCTGCCTGTTTTCATCTGAGCACAGAATTGTGCTGCAGCCTCCATACCAGTCCCCTCACAAAGCGCATTTTTCAATAAGATGCTGCCCAATCACCTCCACAAATAAGGTGAAAAGGCCATTTCTTTCTCTCTGCCTCTGTGTATGAGTTTTTTAAAAAAGTGTTATTCTATGTGATGCTTGACATTTGGATGAGTTTTCCCTGAGAACTTAAAATGGACAATGTTAACATATTAAAATAGACAGTTTCAAGAATCCTCGGGTATCTGTGAACAAGCCACATAGCTGTCCTTTTAAAATGTCATGCAATGTAATTAAAACATTACAGTTCAGAAGGGATCAGGGCACAGAGCACATGTTCTTCCTGGACTGCTTTTGGAAGAGTACATGCTTAAATGCTGCCTCATAGAAAAGAACAGGGCCAGCTCAAGACACGTTGCTGTCCAAAGTGAGGATCAAGACAATACATCCTTTGTTCTGTCTGCACAAGCTGACTGGACTAGTGGATTGTTCTTAATCCTTGTGGAGGTGACGTTCCTTTCAATCACAATGGGATTTATCAGAGAGCATAGAAAACATATAGTTATAGATGTCATTTTGGAGTGGGATTTCCCAAGCCACTGAGACTAAATGCAGAATGCAGATATTCACAGCTTTTTGTGGCAAAAATAGAAGCACATCATATTTTTCAGATCACTGATCCAATTGTCTGAAACTTACATGTATTGATATGCATTTACCTTGTCAGTCGCTTTGTGTTTGGTTTCCTGATCCATCCAGGTGTTTTCTTTTTCCAGCATATCCATGAAGGCCCAACGAATCCCTTCAGTCAGCTCTGTCATCTGCAACAAACATTATTCCCCATAAGAATTTAATAGATGTGCGGTGCTTTCAGCCCAGTCCAGTGAAGGAAGTTTGCATGCGGAGGCAGATGTGTCTGTGTTGTGGGCAGCCAAGATAGGGACGGGTGTGTATTGGAATTTGCTATGTGGGACCATGTTTATATCATCATCAGGGAGGTATGCCTTGCACTAACCTTGCAATGATTTCAGCATCAGTTGAGAACATTTCTGTTTTCCTAAGCATTTTGAAGCTAGTATGATGTTGGAAGCCATCCCGAGGCTTATGCGAATGGGACGGCATGCAAAGATTCCAAATAAATAGTAAGTTTGTTTTATGGGGATTTTTACTGCCTTTTACCATTTAATTGTTTTGTTTTATATTCTGTTTGTATATCTCATCCTACTTCTATCTTGTGCTTCCTTTAGAAGAAACCCTGTTGGGTAACAACTATAGTGCTTAGAACATGGACTTAGAACATTGGACTTGGACTCAGGAACTCTGAGCCCACACTCAGCAATGGAGCTCATGGGGAGACTTTGGGCCACTCACTGACTCTCAGTCTAACCCACCTGACAGTGTTGACGTGAGGATAAAACGACAAAGGCCAAGAAGGACTGTGTAAGCTACCTTGAGTTCCTTGCAAGAGGTAAAAAGACAGGAGATTGCTGCATTTATCATCATCAACAACAACAAAGCAGCAATACAATAAATGATTAAATATACAATGTAGTAACAATGTAGTAACTAACTAGTAACAATGTAGTAATTATATATACAACGTAGTAATGAATTATGAATGCCCAGGAAAAGGAATGGGTCTTAGACAGATGCCAACATTGGCACCAGGACACACCTGTGAAGGGCATTCCAAGTCAGGCACTACTGTGAAATAGCCCCTATCTTGTACCAGTGTACTCCTTTCTAATGTTAGGACAGCAAGACAGGTTTCTTCCCCTCCTCCAGATCTGATACCACTGGCAGACTGGTACAGGAGGAAGTGTTCCTTCAGGCACTCGCGCTACAAGACATTTAAGGCTTGTAGGTCAAACTCAGCAGTCAAAATCAGCCTTCATGGTTTGCTGTCTTAATTTGTTTTGATTAAAGAAAGTCTTTAAATACCCAGATCAACAAAGAACTGGAGGAACCTGTTAGAAAACCTGTAATCTCTGTCTAGGATTGATAGAAGAGTTGAAAAATGTTTGAAAAACACACGTGCACAGTTCAAAGGAGAATTGCGCAGTCTACTGCTAACAGATTGCACCCCGGTGGTCAATTAAAATGTGCAAAAAGGTCTAGGAAAGAATATTCAGATCCGTAACTATGGAATAAGGGGCAGATGAATCATCTACCTGAATGAGAGTTTTGATATTGACCTAAGTTGAAAACGAATGTCCTTATCTAAATGACCGAGGGGAATTGTAGCATCTCATATCTATGATTCATTACTGTCCTTTTAATATCACATCGTTTTGGTACAATATGGAAGTCAGTATAAATTTAGCATTAAGAATGACCAAGCATTCAACAGTCAGGAGTAAACTGCATCCCAGGGAATAAGGTAACTTGGAGAATATTGATGGCAGAGCACTGTTTCAATTAACTTAGTGCACTAATGAGGTGAACTCCCTGTACTTAGAGGTTGCCAGTTCATATTCTAGCTCTACAATTGGACCCTGGTGTATATTCTGGTTTTTATGCACCAGCTGTAGCAGTAGGGGTGGGAAGAGAAATCTATTCATACCACCAGAGTTGTTATCAAAATTGTTCAGGCGTAGCCATATGAAATGCTGCCTTGACTGCAGGTCAAAAACAGTGCTATATTTAGACCCAAATAATATCTCTTTGATAAAAGGAGGGAGGCAAGTAGACATCCAGGGCATGAGCTCATCAGTGACTAAATCTGAAAATACCATACTTCCCATAATTCATTGTTTCTTTAGCAAGGACCTTCCTCTAGATAAATGTCTATGTAGCTGAAACATATGTTGAAAAGAAAAGACAAGCTAAAATGAAAATGCCATCTTATAAAATGGGTAAGCAATCTGGCAATTCATTTACAAACCAGTCCCCATCCATGTTTACCCCAAAAAAGTCTTGGTGGAATTTGATACAGATTAAATCAGGAAATTAGTTAAACATTTAAAGGCCTTTTGCAACATGATGCCTTCCAGATGTTTTGCACTACAACTCCCTTTAGACCTGGACAGCATTGTCAATGGTCAGGGACAATGGGAGCTTCAGTTCAAAACATCTGGAGGACATCATTGTGGGGAGAGTAGCATTTCTGTCATTCATGGTATTTTTCTAACCCATTCTGAAAAATAGACCCAAATATGAAATGCGATAAACTGAAGTTCTATAAGGGAGGGATAGTAGCAAAGCACAAGTTTTGGGTATATATCATTCCTAGATTTAGTTATTTCCTGTTATTTCCTGTTAAAGGAGTCAAGTTCACAAGAACCACTGCCAGGCCAAATAGACGATACCAAATTAAAGGAGACAATGATCTGACAGTCAGTGCTGCAAATGCAGAAGAAACTGGTATATAAAAATAAAAGCTGATATATAGAAATGCACCACTCAGGCAAATAGTCTTTTTCCCTAGCAGTGTAATGTGCTAGCTATGATCATATAACTTCTTTTTCAATGAGGAGAAAGAAGTATCCCATATATTTGCTACTCTTATGTTATGTTTCTCTGTGAATAGACTATGAAAACTCAGCTTTTGGAGACCAAAAAAAGGGGCAGAAGTGTTCCAAAAATTGGTTGAGTTTTCTACTTTGCTTTTTCCTGTCTTTTTCAACTGGATGACTGGTAGCACCAGTGACTGTCCAGCATCCTCTCTGGCATTAAGGGTGCCTCCTTTGGGACCACTGTGCATGCATTGGGAAGGTTTGAACGTCATCCTCCTGGCTATCAATTTGCCAAAATATCCACCTCTTCACTTCCTCCTGGAGGTTTTTAATGGCAAGAGGGAAATCCATTTTGCTAATGGAGATCTTTTTTTATTTCTCCCACAAGAAAGGGTTGGATTTTGCAAAACAAGCTGGGTAGGAATGTAAGCCTCCCCAGTCCATGTGCAGTGGTCCTGATTCAGTTCAAGCCCTGGTCACTTCAAGTCCTGTACATCTGTGCAAAAGAGAGAATCGGCTGTCACCTCTGGATCCATAAGACCAGACTAAATGCTGTAGTGGCAAACCATGTGCAGAATTGATCTCTTCTCAGATCCTTATAAAAGGGAGGAACTGAAGCCTACTTCACACCAATTTCATTCTGCCCCTTTCCCCTCCCAACCTCCCTCCAAACATTTTAAGCCAACTTGTCCCAAAGGAGGTCCAAAACTTGCCACCAATCCCTTTAGCAAGGAAAGTTTGGGTTTTTTAAAGGCATTTCAGTTGGGGAAAGGTCAGTGGGAAGGGTCCAGCTTTCTGCTCCTGACCATCCATGCTGCATTTTTCTGCACTGCTTTTTAATGGGGAATTGGCCCCTGTCCCATTTTCCCTGAAATCAGCAGATTGATCACATCTAGCTACTCCCAGATGTTAGGGTGAGCTGACTCACCCTAAGTGGTGAGTCAGCTCTGTTCTTCAGACTGCCTCTTTCTCTCAAGTGTCTTTGAATCTGTCCCCTAGCTTGTAGATATTGGATTCTCCTTCTGTCTAGTGACTTCTGTCTAGCTTCCATTGACAGATTAGCTGGCACTCCTACTGGACAATGAATGCCTATTAAAATCCTGATCTTGTCACAGATGATTCCATGTTGGTATAATATGCAATTTGCTGCAGGAGTCAAGATTCTCCTCTAAAGTAGGCTCTGCAGAATCATGGTTGCTCATCTTGCACTTTCTTGGGACTAATCAAAGCATCCTTCCATGATGGTTATATATTGTGGAAAAACTCCCCTCCACCTGCTTTTTTTTGCTAGCGGTGATGCTGATGTCAACTGCCATTCTCTGGTCCCTCTGAACTTAGCTGCAATCCTCACAGCAGATGGGAGAAACAACCTTTCCAGTGACAATATAGTCTTCCTTGTTGTAATGTAAAGTATTTGAGGGCAGCTTGGTCTTTGAAGGACAATTAAGACCCATTCACTTTGCAGACAGACCTCTCCTGGTGAAGATAAAAAGTGCTAGAACTGCTTTGTAGACATGGACAATGCAAAGGCATGCATTTTGCACTCTCCTTTTGGCTTGTCTGTGGGGTTTTCATGGTGACCACCCAAACTTCAACATTTACCATAGCACCACTGTGGGAGAAGCAAACAAATTTCAAAGTCAGCGAAACAAGTGAGAACCTACCATTTCCCTCTTGTCTTCTTGGAAGTGTAGATCTACAAACATTCTGCCAACAACATAAGGAAGAGCACTTTCCACAAAGTTCACACACTTATCCCATTGAGGCAGTAAGGAAGTCGTCCCTTGGATTACCTGTTTTGATTTAAGACTGATAAATCACACGTTTCCTTTGGGAAGAAAAACTGTGTACTCAGGGCACAATCTGCAAAATCAGACCACTGTCACTGCTAAGCATAACGACTCTTACTGATGCAGTCACTCTTTCCCTGTGTCTACCACTCAGACTAACAGCTCCCATTGATATCAAAACTGTAAATGCAAAATAATTTCTGAACTAACCATCACTACCCAGCAATTACTTTCCAACATAATATAGCATGTCAGTCTAACAGTTGTAAGTTATTTGGTCTAACTTTCCATTTCTAAGACAATAACAATAATTTACAGATCAAATCAGGACTGGATCACATATTTGGGGTGGTGATTGCTATAGCTCCATTTCTCCAGTAGAGCAAGACTGAGCCTGGGCAATACTTTGACGGAAGTTCTGAGATCCAGGAAAGCTGTTGGCTCCATAATACTATAAGAGCAACCTCACACATTAATTGGTGGGATGTTTTCTGTTTTACATTTAGAATCCCTGTGTTCTACCAATATGTCTCCAAATTACAGGCAAGACTTCATGCTCAAGATTGTACAGCTAAGGCATTAACAGTTAATCTGTTTTTAATTATGTTGACTATTCTTATTTGCTGAAAGACTAAGAAAGGACTGGCAGGACCAGCTGAAGGCCCACCATTCTTGGCCAAAATAAAAATATCTCAGCAACCTGCTGGACTGCCAGAAACTGGCCTTCTGTTCAACTTTGCATAATGCATGAATGTCAGTAAGAAAGACATGCAGTAGGAAATTATTGGTGTTGATTAGTTGTGACTAATGGCCAAATGAAACACACTGAGGGAGGGTATATCTGCTTCTGTGTCCTCTGTACATCTCAAGCACAGAGAAGTGGTTAAGGTGTACATTTTACAGCAAAAGCTGCTCACATGAAAGAGAATGAATGCTCCAACCATAAGGCAGTTTTCTGCCATGCTAGTTCAGCTAATATTGGAGCTAAGCTAGGAGAAAAGAGCTTGAAACAAAGAAGTATGGGAAAATAAAACAGATTGGTGGAATGAACAATTACTTCAACCATACCTACTTTTTGATGTACAAATGGGACATTCTTCACACACGCTCTGAAGACATGAATATTGCAGACACAAGAATAGCAAATGAAAGTGTCCCTTGTTCAACTACTTTCAATGAGCCTTAGGTCTCGTTGAAAGCAATAGTGTATGTTAGTTGCAAGGCTTAATCAGACTTAGCCATGACTGAGTGAGACACAGCCTCAGACGGCCAAAGCTGAGGCACATCAGCGCCACGTCCCCTGCCACTCCCTTCTGTGGGCAGGCAGCAGCACCAGCATGTTCTGCAGCTGGCCTGCTAAGCTCGGTGTCCGGCAGACACTGCACTGTCCACCCAGGTCGGAGCAAACGGCCCGTCTCGTTTGCTTCTGTCCGTGGAAAGGGGTTGGAGGATGTGCCATCTTTGTCCTTTCCCCGGAGCAGCAAAATATCTTGGGCAGTTGCTTGCTATATAGCACATGAGTGTAACTGAGTGTAATAAATGCCCTCATTCCTGCATTTTGTGCACCAAACTTCCAACATGTGATGATAATGCCCTCAGCCACTAACACATTTGAAGAAACCTCCTAAGGGAAATGTTTACTTTTAGCATTTTCTGATGAAAAACTAGCTGAGATGACAAAATATTTCCAATCAGACTGTATTTATAAAAGTTAAAAGCAGCTGTGGTGCAGTGCATGGCAGATCAAGGGCACATCACTGTGAGACAAGACTTGACCAAGTCCTTGTCAAAGCTGCTGCCTGCTTATACAGGCACTGGTGTTTTTCCTTCACGGGGCAGAATGTCGCTTGGGGCAGAGGAATTTCAGCTGGAAGACTGTCACAGGAAAAGTATTAATCACTTACTCAATGTTGTTGTTCTGAACCAATGCTCACCCTTATATTGCTGCTATTATCTTTAAAAATGCCAATAACTGGATCACAAATTTCCTTCAGGATGTATAGTTTAGCCTAGCAACACATCTGAAGATGTTTCAAAAATTTCAGATTCTGGGGTCAAAATAGAATAGAATAGGAATACTGATAATATCCCCATGTCCATTTCGAGAACCTTTCTACATGAGACAATGTTTCCTCATTCCAGGTAGTTTCCATGATGTTATCATTCTTCAAGGGTTGTCCCATGTTTTGCAACTATTTCAGAATGTGTATGTGGGGCATGGGAGGAATTCTGCTTCTAAGCAATGTCCAAAATGGCGGGCAGAGGCCATGGCAAATGAAAAAAGGACTCCTGATTGTAACAGGGAGAGGAGGAAAGGCAGCTTCAAGCACCAAGACTCCAGGATATCAGCTGGAGGAACTGTGGAGCAGATGCAGTTGGGCGCAACACACAGATAGGCATACTGTGAATTGTGTTACGAACAACCAACTTGCCATAGGTTATTCATATGACATGCAAATACAGCCATAGGAAGGCAGAGAGTGGGGCAAGTAAAGCCACATGTAAATCCTACAAAGAGTCTGCGAGCAAAAAGTGGTGGGTTAGAAGCCTCATGTAAAAAAAAGAGAGGAAGAAAAGAAAACCTACACAGTTCACGGCCAGGTCCAGACACTGAGGTCATCTTTTCTCTCTGCTCCATGTAGCAGCTGCTAGAGAATGAAATTTGCAGCTTCACAGGAGCGAAATGCTGGAATGGGTGCAGGGAAAGAGGCAGCAAGGTTTGGGTTTACAAGGGTCATGTGTTAATATCCTGCAGGCAGAAATGTGGCACCATTCAAATCTGTGTCAGGATATAGGTCCTCATGGCTAGTCTCATGGAGAGACTAGAACAAGGTCATTCTCCAGCTTTCTAATACAAGTTTTCTGGATGGTATTCTAGTGATTTATCAGATCTGGGTATCAACTGCTGCCAATGGTTCTATAGGCACAGAGGACATATTGATAGCAAAATAAACTTACCCTTGAAAACTCCAACCACCTATATTGAAAACGTCGGCTGAGGTTAAATATTCTTGAATACACCATTCTCCACACCAGATAGTTGGCAATAGTCCTGTCAAAGCAGACACATCTTTATGTCAGGCAGTTAGACCCATGTGTCCTTATGCACAGCTGTCTGATACTATAAATTAATACATGAATAGATTTTTTTTCAGATCAGTGAACTGCCTGCAATAGTAGCAACTTCACCTTGAAAACTAATGAGCAATGACCAAACTGACAAAAACCCATTAGACAGAAGAGATTGCATGATAACAGCCACTTGATGCGTGACTAAATGATGGGATCCTCCAGTTAGAGCATATTTCAATAATTTTGTATCCTGAGATGAAATCTGGCATTAGAGGTTTGTCCAAGTCCTTGTAAAATAAAAGGCAGAAAGAACAATAAAACCGAAGCAAAGCAGATGGCGTCTTCTGGAACGAGAAAGGGCCATACTCTTCATAAATGGTCATGGCTCTTGGTTGGTCTAGGATCGTGTGGTTTTGTGTGTAAGTACAATCTAAATAAACCTTACTCATGGCAAGCTCAGCCATGCATCGAGGTGAAGCACCCTGCTCAGAGCAGGAGGAGACCTAGATGCAAGACCCAGAATGATTTCTGTGGTGACACGCCCATGTGCTGAAGTGGCTTCCATGAGTCTGAATAGCATTAAATTTTATGCAATATTCACTGGGACACAAGGCACTGCTGAGTGCAGCACACCACGCCGATGATGTGTGTACTGTACGCAGTAGGCATGTATGCAGAAGCTAAGCTCTGATCACCCGACTCCTACACCCCATCTCAAGAGGAGTAACACCACCTTGTGCTTGGTTAACTGAATAAATAGAAAGCAGACAAATACAAACCCAGGGAGAAAAACTTCCCATAGAAAAAACAGGAAGAAAGCCTCAGTAAAGAAGTGCTGAGAGAGAAGCCCTATATGAGAAGGTTATGCACAGCCTCCTCCCTGGCATACTAGTTGTGGAGATGGTATAGCCAGTTTATGGGACCAGTGAACATTCAAAGATGAGATTCCCCATGTGAATTCTGAAGTAGTGCAGTCCTAGGACAATACTCTGGACAAGTACCAAACTCTTTAGTCCTAGAAGACTCTTGGTCCTTCCTGGCTCTGTGATAGGGCACCTTCCTATTTGAGGTCCCTGTGTTATTTTTCAAGTTCCTTTTTCAAACTGTGACACAATTTGGCCAGAATCTACCCACTTGACTCTGCCTGTCACATAACTTCATGGAATCTTAATCATACCTTTGAATTTCTTCTAGCTATATCTAGTTTAACACAGTTTATATTTATGTGGCTTCCCTTCCATTGTTGAATTAAAGTTGAAATGAGCTGAAAGGCCATCTCAAACCAATGCTCTGGAGGAAGGAAGGAGAGTTCTTAACCTCCCAGCTCCCTCCTTCCCTGAAAACTTCCTACAAAATCCAGATCTCGGGCAGGGAACCGATTCATTCCTTTAAGATCCCTGCAGAACACATTGTTCCAGATGGCTTAGGAGTAATGCCAAGTGGTATGATTCAGCAGAGGGCAAATGTATCTTCAAAGTGTTCATGAATAGGCAAAAAAATCATAACTATACCAACTTTTATCTGTGGCAAACTGAGAGGATAATGCAATGAGGAAGCAAGGAAAGGCAAAGACAGCAAAAGAAATAGAAAAGGAGAATCTGAGATCTAATGAGGATCCTTTGTCCCTTGTTGGATCACGTAGCAGTTTGTTTTAATTTTTCACCTCTTGTCAGTTCTGCCCTTATTTCTCCCTCATCTGTCTGCTGAATAGCACAGAAGACTAACCTGAATCTATTAGACTAATCTATAGTAGTCTTTGCTCAAGTCCATAGCATTTGCCATATCATCACGGGGTCCTGCAGAAGACACTTGCTTCTTCCAAACGAATGGGCCCCTTCTGCCAAACCCACAGATCCTATTCTTGTTATTATTGTTACTGAAAGCTCACAGGAATGCCCTTTGATTTCACTATAATTCAACTCTGCAAAGCTCTTGAAACTAAGAGGATTTGTAGTTGCATAACAGCAAGTCAACATGATGCAGTTAACACCAAAGGCTTCCTCAGCCATAAGACAATCCTTGTGGTGATCTCCACAATTTCCCAAGCAAGGGAAGGCTCTGCAACCACAATATCTGTTTTTCTAAAATCGTTACTTTTTCTAAATGCTCTAAGACTTCTGGCAGGCAAGGTTGTCCTTCCTGTGCCCTTAAGGAAGCCTTTTTGAGCTGGGCAAAGAATCCCGTTTTTAACCATCATCTTTCTAGATTCATCTTCCTGCACAAAAAGTGAGAACACACATTTTCTTGCCAGCATGCCATGCACCTGATTGGGGAACTAAGCTGAGCAGCACTCTTGCCTCTCTGCTCTGGCCAAGCCGAATAAGTGGAATGGAGCTGTTCCTTTTGTTCCTTTGTCAGTGGGACTCCCTGTCAACTGGGCATGTTGTCCCCTAGATTTCTTGGTGCCTCTTCCACCCAAGCATGTCATGAGCATAGCAAGATCCTGTGACCCCTCCATGAGTCTGGGATACCAAGTTCCCCTTTTGGTTTTCACTTTTCTTTTCAAGTGTCTTTTCCTGCCCTTCTTGGACATTTTGATCTCCTTTTTAATAAACATTGCTTCTTCCTTTGGTGTGATGCATGCTTTTCTTGTTCTTCTGCATTCACTCAGGCAATCCAGATGTGCATTTGGATCTGTGCAAACAGGGAGTGGAGAGGATGGAAAATAGGCTGTTGGCATGAACAGCTGGGCATTTCTACCTGTGCCAGGCATATAACTGGCTTATAGCCCTTGGGTCCCCTTTTTTCAAGGTTGTGGTAAAACTACTATTCAGTTTCAAACAATAAACAACTTGCCAAGAAAAGAAGTTGCCACACAGGGATGAAAGCAGACACCCATTTCACCATTCATCCATCCATCCATCCATCCATCATCTTTTTATCCTAACTTTTCTCCTGCAAGGAACACAGGATGGCTTACATAAGCTTTCTCCCTCTGTCCATTTTATCTTCATATCAGTCCTCTGATTAGCTGGGTTAAACACCTAAATCAGTGATTGGCCCAAAGTCACCCAGTAAACTTCGTGGCTGATTGCTATGCCACAATGAATTCCCTCATACACACTATTTATGCAGCTTTATTTGCACAGAAAGCCAGAAGTGAAATAATAGTCTTGCAGTTGGAAGCCCAAGTTCTGTGAATTCTTTCCCTCCTCAGGGTGGACTGAGAACCTAAACATGAAACCAAGAATCCAGGGATGAGTTATGAGAAGACCACTACACATTAAAAAAGCCTTACTTTTTCCTTTCACTCTCCAGTATCCTGAATAAATCTTTGAAGTACTGGGGCACCCGGACAACCACATTCTCTGAAGCATCTATGTCTTTCAGTTCAGGATAGACCTTGGTGTCAATCACCTTCTTGATGTATGCCAGCCAGTCAAACTAAAAGAATAAAGATTGGCTCAACTCTGGGCTCTTTACAGATTTAAAATACCTATTAGTTCAAAAGTTTTGCCTAATTTCAAAGTTGAACTTCCCTGCACAGCATCCCAAATACCTTGCAACGTAAATAAAAAGCAGCAGTATTTAAATATTAATAGTGAGCACCTGTTTCTACTAATTTTATTTAGATTACCATTTTAGGTACATGTGAAGTACCTTCCAGATTGAAAATGTAATTACACAGGCCAATCAGGCATTAATACATTCATTTTCCAATTAACTTTAACCAACCTGTGGAATCATGGTGCTAAGTTCAGATATATTCATTTTGTTGTACATAGATTCACTGGTTCGATTTTCATGTGGAATCATTATCTGCAAAACAGAAATGCAAATGTTATTATTTTCACTGTCTTTAGTTTCATTTGGACTTTGTTTATGCCCACAAACCCATGAATGTTTCCTTGTCAGAGGAGCACAAGCCATACACAGCAATAAGTGACCTGCAGATATCAAGAAAGTCTAAAATTCATTGTGGTTTTACTGTGTCCATTAGCAAATATTTACTACAGCTTTCATCGATAAACATGCTTTGATTTTTTTTCCTCTCCATGAATACTGGGTTTGGCCCTCGTTTCCAAACCTCAGAACTATGCATTCCTAGCCTGGCAAACAGCTTGGCAAGGAAGAAGGAAAGAAATTAAAGGAGTTGGCAAAAGAGTAATACAAAATGGTACCCTCCCCACTTCGGCTTTGCTGCTTCCAGCCACTCCCTCTTATCAAATTAACAATGGTGTGACTTTTTTCCCAACATCTTAGGTGAGTAATGCTGAACCTGTTGATGAGGGGGATTATCTGTTCACCTTCAGGCATTCTATCTTTGGATTTTAACTCATGAAAGTTATATATGTATGACTAATGCATAAGCATTCCAGTCTAATGGTTCACTATGTACTCCTGAGCATTTGGAGTGGGGTCTCATTTAGAAACTAGCTAATCTGTAAGTTTAATGGTAAGCCAGAACTTGCGGGAAATGAAACTTGATGGAATGCAGAGATGACTCAGATAGTAGACACAATCACACCCAAGTGCCCTCTTCCTTGGTCAACATCTTGGAAAACACCTGTGCTGAGTGCAATGAAATAAAATGACTAGGACACAAGAGTAGGAAAACTCATGATGAATCTGACCAAACACAGGTTAAAGCTCATTATCAAGTCTATTCTCTGGTGGAAAGGGTGGTAAGTTTGTTTTAACTGCATCCTTCTGCTGTTATCCAGAAGGGTAGTTTGGGTGGTTCAGAGCCTCCTACAATCTGAACTACAGAAAGAAATAGTGGGACACAAGTTTGACAGACTTGTGCAGCATTTTGAAGATAAAATCACTCAGATCAGATCAGTCATGATAGCTCAGATAGCACAATTATTAGCACAATTAATGCAGTTTCGTTAACAGAGTTGTACAGAGCACCTACTGGTTCAGCTTCTTTGGATAAGTTTTGGTAGTTGAGGCCTAGAAATGTGGACAAGGTAAAGTGTTTGGCTGTACCCAGTTGATGACCTGTCTATTTCACCCTTGGCCTTCATGGCTTATTACATAAAATTGAAACAAATATCAGACTGGGCCCAGGATATCATAAACTACTCCTTCATATATGTGGTACCAGACTTTTTAAAGGAGATATAATTAGACCACTTCTTTAAAAAAGCACTAGCCTGGACTCACATGATGATAACTACAAGTCCATAGCCTACATTCTCTTGTTGAGCAAGGTGTCTGAGTGAGTGTTTGCTAGTCAACATTAGGCACTCTTGTATAAAATGTATCTAGCTCTCTTTCAATCGGGTGTCAAACCGAGATTTGAAACAGAAACTTCCCATCTGGTCAATTGTCGGGCAACCTTTGTCAGGAGGCTCTGTTGATTCTTCTGGACCTCTCAGAGCTCTCAGTACCAACAAACAAGGTATTTTTTGGAAGCTGGTGCTGGGGGTTATTGTTCTGTACCTTAGCAGTTCTACTACAAGGCTCAGTGTTATATTTCATGCTATTCACCAGCTATATTAAACCACTAGTGGAGGCTATCCTGAGGTATCAGCTGAGGAGTAATTGATATGCAGATGGCACTCAGCTCTTGTTCTCTCTTTTTTATCAAATCCAGGAGAGGCAGTGGCTTTTCTGAATCAGTGTCTGGGCACAGTAATAAAAAGGAGGAGGTCAATTAACTGAGATTCAGTTCAGACAAGGCAGAGATGCTTTTGATGGATGCTCACCTACCTCTCTGAGTGGTATTCAACCTGTTCTGGAGGGGGTTACACTTTCCCTAAAGTGCCAGCTTCATTGATTGGGGATGGTCCTGGATCCTGCATGAAACAGTTTTGGGCCAGGTTCCCTGAAAGATCATTTCCTTTCCTTTATACCTGCCCAGGCCCTAAGATCATCCTCAGCTGCCCTGTGGGAACCCCTGCCAAAGTAAGTTAGGAGGGTGGCTACTAAGAAGAGAACTTTGCTGTTGTGGTACCCCAGTGATGGAATGATCTTCTCACAGAAGCTTACCTGGTACCTACTGGCACTCTTTCTAACACCAGGTGAAGATCGTCTTATTTTTCAGGAATTTTAGTCAGTTTCTGGATTAGGTCCTTTACTGCTGCTAGAACTTACTCTGGTTTTTACTTTTATTTTATATTGCAGTTTTAAACATTTCAATTTTGTACTGCTGCGTGCTGTATTTTATGGTTTTAAATGGTTGTGAACAAGCCAGAGAGTTCCATCTGCTGGGTAATACAGAAATGTAATAAATAAATGAATAAATAAAACACGACTTTAAGAAGCAACTGTGCCCTTGGCTTGCTCAATCATTACCATTGGCAGCTAGACTGCTCAGGAATTTTATTCAGTTTGCTTTTTTAAGTGAAGAACACAGCAAAAGCCATGCCAAAATTCCAATACTCCATACACACAGTGGCAAACCAGTTTGCCAGAAGATCGTCAGGCAGGATGGGTGCAAGACCTCCACCTTCCCAAGCTCCTCAGCAACTGGTGTATGCAGGCATGCCACTTCTGGTAAAGGAAGTAGCACACAGTCAGCAAGGTTAGTAGCCACAGACAGTCTCCTCCCTCCTTCATGAATCTGTCCAAGTCCCTTTTAAAGCCTTCCATATTGGAGTCCCCGTCACTTCAATCCACTTTGCTCTTCCCAGATAAATATATGAAATATAACAGGATTATCTTTTGCATTTTGTGCTACTTCAAACTATTCTGCAGTACATCTCTTGGACAAATAAAGTACAAACATGCATATAGTAATGCTTATCGGGGTTTTAACCTGTGCTAGAGGGAAAATATTTCAGGATAAAATTTATAGAAAGTGAATATGGATAAAATGCATGCATTTTGTAGGAAATGCATTTTAAACACTGCAAATGTATATTTACATCAAGATAGGACAGAATAGTTGTGAATGAGCACATGACTCAAAACAGAAATAGAGTGATGTGTCAGTTCCCTCTGGCAGCCCTCCATTCCTTGAAGCATCTTGTTTGTGAGTGCCAAGTCACCGCATCTGTTAATAAGAACTGGCATATGTCGATTACAGTGATGGTGTGTTCTATTGGTAATATAATGGATGCTTGCTGCAGACTAAAATTGCTCAGACCAAAGTGACTGTTTGTCATAGGTGCTGCCGTATTGCCGAAGCAACATATATACATATATATTCTAATGGGTTACAAGAATATTTCTAGTGAGCCTGATACAAGACAAGAAATGCCATTATATTCTGAGGTATATATTCCAAATCATGGACTAGCTGATACTCTTTACTAAAGTCTTTATGGTGGTTCTAAAGTTTGCATTAAATGCTAGCATTGGAGTTCTGTTCCAGTTCTTTGCCCTGGATCAGGAATCAATAGGAAGATTCCTACAAGGAAATTTCATGAGGACTGCACTGTCCCTGACATTGTACTATGTCCCTGAGGCGAGAGTCCCTGAAGTTCTTGAATGTAGGCTAGGCTATATTTCTTTAAAGCTATGTTCACTTTAACTTTCAGTTTCAAAAACTCACCATACCACAATGCTGTCAACAACATAATACAAAGGCGCAAAGAAAAAACTAAAATAAAACATTTGATTAAAGGTAACCCGTGCATATAAACAATGAAAGCAGAGCCAGAGAAAACCAAGACAAGTGGGGAGTTTACCTCACAAAATTTAACAAAGTTCACAAGTGGTTCATAATCTCTTGTCAGGAGACAAGGAGATTCAGGAGAAGCATGAAATTTCATATTTTCTCCCCAAGAAGAAAGGAGAGGGAACAGCAGAAGCACAAGTGCCATTAAACAGCAGCCAGCCAGTTAAGAATGCCTACTGGCATGTGCCATTGCACCAGGACTCTGGAGAGAAACAATGCTATACAGTTATGTTTTAAAAGCAAAGCCATGCCCATTCCTTCAGAAGCACCAATTGCCACAAATCCAGCTGAAATTCCATAGTTAGAGGAGCACCAACCTCAGCTATTTTGACTTCCAGCTTAAGTACAGACTTCATGTCCAACTCTGCACGTGAAGCATTGGCACCCAAAAGCACAGCTGTGTCAACCATGAACTGGAACAGGGTGTCTCTGTACTGTATCGCACAAGAAGAATACAAGCATTGTTAGAGCTATTCTGTACTGAACAGTTTAAGAGGAATTTAATTGTGATTTAATGTATCTGGGTTGTTTTGTTTTAATCAAGTTTTTTCTATGATTGTAAGCCACTTCCACCACGTTATTGGTAGAAAGGTGGGGTACATATCAAATAAATGGCCCATAAATGGCATATACTCTTCTAACTCTGCTCCATATTAGGTAATGTGGACTATCCACAACATATATTTAAATCCCTATTCCTCCTATATATTCCTCCTATCAGGCAGTGGGAATGAGGACTCATCTACCCTCTGCAACTACCTTAGGCAGTTGCATGGAATTCCTTGTCCCCATCCAGCTCAATATAGTTGTGATTAAAGCCAAACGAGGCATGTCTGATGGGAACAGATAAGTTTGTTTAGTGCATTCCTGTACTGTTTTCCTGAATTTCTATCAGGAAATAATTCCTAATACTAGGACTAACCTAAGTTACATTTCACCACTGTCAGTGAACTCTAGCACAGCACTAATCACATACACCTGCCTGATGTGTTTTCCAGGGAAACACAGTACATTAACATTATACAGTTCACTTATGCATGTGCAACCTCATTCACACTAGCACAGTTTACATTAAACATACATGAGTGGGTTGTGGGTGGTGGACAAGGGTGAAATAGTACTATTTTTAACAAAAATATGAGGTATAAAATATAATGGTGACTAGGTCAGGAACGCAGAACCTCAATCAATCCAAGGGGCAGATTTCATTTCAGAGACACTTTCAAGGAAAAAAATTCAGTGATAGGTAAGGACAAAGGCAAGACACAAAATGCAAACAATGCCTGTATATTTTAGATTCACCCTCTTCCTGCCAGTAACTAAACCTTAGGAGAAACCGCTCAGTCTTTTAAGGAAAGACTGAAGGGAATGCGTATGAAGCACTTGATTTGGTTCCTAAGCTGAAGGCTCTCTACTCATGAGTCAATACTGGAAAGCTTTCACTACAAGGGTGGATCAGGAGGTTCCAAACTTTGGCCAGGAATCTCATAAGTAAACAAGTCATTGGTCAATATCGTAGCACTGAGGAAGAAATCCTAAATGAGGAAAATGCTTTCTACGTGGGTAGTTTAATCCCGTGGTCCCTAGACACTCTCAAAGGGTTCATGGGAGTTTTCTCATTCAGAGATCCAAGGTCAGAGACAGCAGAAACTCTGATCTTGGAGCTGGGGATCAGATTTTTGAACCTCCCATGAAATCCTCTGAGCTTAGGGGCTCATGGCATCGCAACAGGACTAGCCCTAAGTGAAATATACTCACAGATTTTGCTTCTGTAGTGTTCTCTAGGTAGTCTTCCCGTGCTGACAGAGACAGAGATGCTTGATCTAGCTATTAAAAGTATGTACATAATAAAACACCAAGAATTAATGTCAATTATTTTCCCACAACTCTACTTGGATTGCAATCCCATACACGCTTTCCTGCAAAAATGTCCTCCTGAACTCAGTGTCAGTATTTCTGAATACTGAGTACTTGATGTACAGGGTTCTGGAGTCTCCAATGCAGTACTGAAACATTAGAGACTGGACGTAGATGTAAACAATAATCCTATACATGATTAGGCAGGGGAAAAAAACCATACAACTCTCAGCATGCTCCAGTCAGCCCTTGGTTATGCTTAGCGTACACCTACTGAAATCAATGGAACAAGTATGCTGTCCTAAGTCCATTGATTTCGGTGAGTATATTATAAGTATTAAGTCTGGATCCAAAACAAGAAAAAGAGAAGATGCACTAAAAAAATTCTAACATAGTATTTACCAGAACCTAGGAATTAAAACATGGTTTAAAATCATCCTTTGGACAGCAAATTAAGCTTACATCTAAACATTGTAGTTTCCTGAGAAAATCAAGTTAGGTGGACCACTGAATAGTTTCAGACTTTTCCAAATAAAACTCCTCACCACCCCCACCACCCCAAGATGTAAATGTTTCATTGCACTTCTGGGAATCATTTGATCCTTCAGTAACTGAGCAGAATATTGTCATGCACTTTCTGTAAATCAGATTGCTGTAAATTAAATTGGAAATGAGTTTAGAGTGCCCTAAGGAATATAGTTACATATATTGCCCTGATGTTCAGTAATTTGCATATTTACATACTAATAACCAGATTCCATGGTAATGTTTTGAACATAGGAACTATCAGCCCTTTACCACTATCAACAAAATTAGCTGGAGGGTGGCTAATTATGAGTTAGATATTCTCGAATTGCTTCCTTGAAAGGATAGGGAAGGAAAGCATTATTTCAGCTACATACAAACATCCCATTTGATGTTAAATTAAATCATAATCATTTAGATGCCTGGTCTAGAGTTTAAAACCCATCTCCAGTGAGGCAGATGCATCTGACCCACATCATAGTCACATCTTCAGGCGTATGATGGCTTAAGTGTTGGTGTTTCTAGTGAGCAATAACAACATTAAACTACTTTCACAGCTTCCTTGAGCATACCTTTATGATGTGCTCATTAGAGAGCTTATCATCAGAAGCCACATACATTCGGATGAAAACAGAACTGCTATATTGGCCACGAAGAGTGGCCAAGGTCTGGAGCATGCTGAACTTCCTTTCTGACCACAGTCCTTCAGGCCCAAGGTTTGATTCCATCACAGGCCAGCGGAATGGAGAATGTTTTAGCATGTTCAAAAGTGGTTTTGCATCGGTCTTCTCTATTTTATCTGTTGACATGGGAGAAGCAAGTTATTACAAGATAATAAATTGAATAGATAGGAATATAGTTAAAGATTTATTTTCATAGTAACCCATCACACCCCCAAGGCGTATACACTATCAGAAGAAATGCTCACTGCACATATATGAAGGGTAAGACATCATGAATAAGTAACTCAGAAGTAAGACCCATTGTGTTCAGTGGGGCTAATTTTAAGGCAAATGCCCAAAGGCTTGCAACCTAAGTAGAAGATTGCATTAGAAAAGAACCAATTATTTCACACTGACATAATCTAACAGAATAATAATGGCAATAGCTCCAAATATGTATGCTTGCCAATATTTTTCATACTTTGACATGCATGAAACAAAGATTAATTTCAGGACTGCTTAATTTCCTACTGCTATAAAAGAATAGGAAAAAAAAAACATTGACCGTACATCCAGATGCCAGTTCACAACACTGAAAATAAAAAAGTATAACTTACTTTCATTCAAACATGAAGAATAAAGTATCTTGGCCTTCTGTACAGCTTCACTGTCCCTCCTTTTACTAAGAGGCTTCTCTAGAAGAGCTGACATGTTAAAGGAAGAAAGAACATTGTTCTCAACTACTCTGGAGTTTTTCAGAAAACAGTAAGTAAATATGTCACAACTGAATAAGATGTTCTTTCCAAACAAACTCAAATTCTTGAGGATATCAAGTGTGGAACCTAGGAAAGATTGGTCGTGATCAACTTTCCTTGCTGTGTGAGTTCAAGAAATGTGGGAACATGCACAGTGGCTGGATTCTCGCAACATGACAAAATAGCATATGAGTTGAATATGGGTTGTTGTTGAACTGAGAACACAAGATTCATAGGTTGTTCAGCCTTAATAAACCCATGGTGTATTAGTATGGCTGGATCCACACAACACAACCCATGGCTGAGTTTACAATCCATAGTTCAAACTGTACCCTGGTTTGTTCAAATTAGGTGCACCCACAGTATCTATCTGTTCTGGAAGCATCTTCCTTTCAGTCTAGATGATGGGAACCAGTTTTGTCTTCAGTGCCAAGGAAAAGACATATTCTTTCTCATATGCTTAACCTAAGTGGGCCCTGCAACAGAACATTACACTGTGGAATACTCCTTTCCAAGATGCCAGTCGGCCATACCATCTTCTTGGCCAATCTGTTTGATTCATCCCAAAGCCCCTCCAATACTCAGCAAGCATTCCATAGCCAATGAGCGTGCTGTCCCTCAGCAGGCTTGCTTGCACCTGCATCCACATACTTTAAATTGCTTTCAAAAGATTGTTCGTTACTCGGCAAGTCCTCTAGTTATTCCAAGAGTGCTGAAAACTTCCTCCTGTATGGTCCACATTTGGACAAGGGGCTCAATATTAGTATCTCTTGGGTATTCTATGCAATCAGTCCCTATTTGCACCTGCTCCTGGTGCCTGCCTTTCTTGCCATTTCAGAAGACATTAAATCCACATTTAAGACATTAGAAGCAACATTACAACTCACTTCCATGAACACAAAATGGCACGAAACTGGTACATTCAGTTTATGTTACAGCCAGATTAAGATGCAGTAGGTATAGGATGGGGCTTTTAATGCCAGCTGTCTCATCCAGTTCTGAGATTTATTTATTTAGAAAGCTTCTATGCCGCCCCATTCACCGAAGCCTCGGGGCGGCTCACAACAATAAATAATAACAATATAAAAACAATATAATTGGAGACGTCCTGGCCAAAGAAGTAAAATAAATAAATAATATTAGCAATTAAAATGATGTTTAAATAAAAAGGTCTTTGCCTGGCACCGAAAAACAAATAGCGACGGCGCCAGGCAGACCTCGCTGGAGAGCGCATTCCATAGATTGGGCGCCACCGCAGAGAAAGCCCTCCTCCAAGTACTTACCCTCCTAATATCCTTCACGGAGGGTTCCCGGAGAAGGACCTCTCCCGCTGATCTCAAGGGGCGGGCGGGCATATATGGACGTAAGCGCTCCTTCAGGTAACCAGGACCCAAGCCGTTTAGGGCTTTATAGGTCATCACCAACACCTTGAATTGGGCCCGGACTTCAATAGGGAGCCAGTGAAGCTGACGGAGGACTGGAGTCATGTGAACATAACGCCCAGTCCCCGTCAGCAGCCTGGCAGCTCTATTTTGAACCAATTGAAGTATCCGGACCATCTTCAAGGGCAGCCCCACGTAGAGCGCGTTACAGAAGTCAAGTTGGGGAGTCACCAACGTGTATGTCACTGTTGCCAGGCAGTCGTTCTCCAGGTAGGGATGCAGCTGATGGATCAGCCAAAGCTGAAAGAAAGCGCTCCTCGCCACTGCTGTCACCTGAGCTTCCAGTGAAAGCTCTGGGTCGAAGAGCACTCCCAAGCTGCGGACCTTGTCCCTAAGAGGGAATGCAACCCCATTCAGGACTAGGTCAAGGTCCCCTTCCCCGAAGCCCGATCCAACAACCAACAGGACCTCCGTCTTGTCTGGATTGATCTTCAGTTTATTGGCCCTCATCCAGCCCATTACCTCGGCCAGGCATCGGTTCAGTACAGCCACTGCCTCACCTGGACTGGTAGAAAACGAGAGGTAGAGCTGGGTATCATCAGCATACTGATGATTCCACAGCCCATACCTCCTAATGACCTCTCCCAGCGGTTTCATGTAGATGTTAATAGCAAAGGGGACAAAATGGATCCCTGCAGTACTCCATGGCATAGCTGCCATGGCACAGAGCCATAGTCCCCCAGCGTCACCTTTTGGAATCGGCCATTGAGATAGGAGCGGAACCACTGCAAAGCAGTGCCTCCGACCCCCAATCCCGCAAGCCTATCCAGAAGGATACCATGGTCGATGTTATCGAAAGCCACTGAGAGGTCCAGGAGAACCAACAGCGACACACTCCCCTTGTCTTTCTCCCTGCACAGGTCATCGTACAGGGCGACCAAGGCAGATTCAGTACCGTACCCGGGTCTGAAGCCGGACTGAAATGGGTCCAGATAATCAGTTTCATCCAAGAGTGCTTGGAGTTGTCCCGCCACCACCCATTCCAGCACCTTGCCCAAAAAAGGGATGTTGGCCACTGGTCTATAGTTAGTGGCCATCTCTGGATCCAGTGACGCCTTCTTCAGGACCGGTTGGACTACTGCCTCCTTTAGAGGGGCAGGTACCCGGCCATCCCTCAGAGAGGCGTTAACCGCTTGCAAGATCCTTGTCCCTGTACTGTGCTTGGCATTGTTAATTAACCGAGATGGGCAAGGATCCAATAGGCAACTGGTGGGATGTACTCGTCCAAGCACCTTGTCCACATCATCAGGCCGCAGTAACTGAAAGTCATCCATCAATTTTGGACCAGACAGCGACATTGGTATCTCCCCGGAAGCCTCTGAGTCACTAGGGGAGTCCAGCTCATGACAAATCTGAGTGATTTTCTCCCTAAAATGCTTGGCAAAGTCATTACAGTGGGCCTGTGAGGGTGGTACCGGATCTTTCTTAGGGCCAGGATGAACCAGCCCTTGTACCACCCAAAAAAGCTCCACCGGACGGGATGTAATTGTTTTTAACTGCTTTAAATTTGTGTGTGTTAGAGAGTTTATATTATGTTTATATTATGTTCTACTTTGGGTTTTAGAACTACCAAGAGAGCCTTGGCTATTGGATGGTACAGAAAAGAGAATGAATGAACGAACTGGTAAAGATGTAATATGTAAAAGGCACAGGGTGAAGAGATTCAGGCAATAAAGCTTGCCATGAAAACAGGAGTACAAAAGCATTTTCAATGGTGAATAGAAGGTACAGAGTTCCAGGATTAAACCAAGGCAGGGTTTCACTGTGGATCAGATTAAGTTTAGGACACAGGAAAGCAAAGATATGGTATAAGATCAGAAAGGAGAAGCAGTGATTTCTGGTGTTGTCAGACTGCAGCCTCCATTAGTATCAACAGGTATGGAAGAAGTTCAGATTATTAGGATGGTGGTCCAACAACATCTGGAGAACAACGTTCCCACTTGTGTTAAAAGACCTTAAAAATCTATTTTATAGGGGTACTTTCACAGAACCAAAGAGGTGTTCCTCCCCAAGAGGCAATGCCCTTCTTAATTCTGTTTGTAATGGAAATGTAAACCTGCATTGGCCAGAATATTCATTTGCATTACGAATGCTTCTCTTCTGCATTAACAAGAAGTAGATGCTCCCTTTGAGAGAGACTCAGCAGGGAATTAAGTCACATGAAAACAGTTGAAGAAGCCTCAAGAAAATTATCCTAAAATGCACAGTACTGACAAAATAGGGAAAAAGGAAGTCATTCATTTTTATTTTTATTTTTAGCATTACACATTGTTTTCCCTTCTAAACCCTAAAATGCCAAAGGAAGCATATCAGATCTCCTATAATTAACCCTAATCCATGGTTTCTTTGTGGAAATGCAAGATCTGGCCAAGCTAAATCTGTGCTTGAGTCACCACTTCTTCCCCTCTCCTTCATATTTCACATACAGAAATTCGGGCAAAGGGTAACTTTGCATGGAATCTCCTTATCTTGCTTCCTTTTGCTTTGGATTGTTCTTTGGACCTGGCTGTCTGCTCTTCCATTTATACATCTATTTATTTAGAGCAGAAATGAGCAATCTGCAGCCTTCCAGGTATTCTCGAACTTTCATCACCACTCACTATGCTAGTTTAAGGTACAATTCTTTGCATGTTTAGGCAGAATAAAGTCCTACACATTGCTTTCCCCTAGGGTGCAATCCAATTACTCTGATGGCAGAGGCTCAGAAGTCCTGAACCAGGAGGCTTACAAGCATCCAGTGCATGACGTGAGGCAGGAAACCCCAAGGCTTTCTGAGCTTCCAAGAAGCAGGTGTGACTCCAGGGCACAGAGGTTGGCAGGATTCTTTCTGCCCGAGTGGCAGGGGTAGGGCAGGAGTTCAGCACTGAAGTCAGAGGACTTCGGTCAGAGGACTTCAGTACTCGGACTATGAAAAACCCTGTCTCCATCTCTGATTTAGATGACATTCCTGCCTGCTTCCTAGGATTGCATATGTTTGGTGCAAATGGCTTAAATTTGCACGGTTCAAAGGAAATGGGAAAATGAAAGACCGCACCACCTCCCTGGGTCACAGTTCTGATGTTTAGCTAGTTAAGAATTGCATGAATGAAGAAAATGTAATGCGTGAAAGCATTATCTGCATTGCTCTGAGTGACTGGGACATTCTGAGGCATGGTTGGCACAGAAGCAGTGCTAGATACCAAAAAGATCCAGAGTCAAGCCCAAGCAAAACACTGATATTTGTATGTGCCAGTTTCCGTCTGTTCTAAAGCCTGCTTGTATGGGCCCTGTTTCTAAAGACACTCTTTCTATAAAAAGTTTTACTGACAAGGGAAAGAAGCTCATTTGATTTGGGGGCGGGGACCTCAGAAAGATACATGGAAGGGCAGCACTGACCCTTTTGTGGGCAAAACGCTAGCTAATCCAGAGGGACCAACAGAGATCCAGGAAACTCAGTGGAAATCATCAGGGCCCCTTTATCTGTCTTTCAGGAAGTGTCCATGTTCAGCAAGATGGCACTCCAGAATGGGCTCCAGAAATTCAGGGCTGCAGATGAAACATGTCAGGCTAAGCCCTAATGAGTCTACCCTAACACCACCCATGCCTGGCCATGAGGGCTGAAGTTCAGCAGATGAACCCCTACTCCACATAGGAGGGAAACCAAGTGTAGTCCTTGGTATCTCCAGATAAATTGTTCAAGTAGCAGACATTCTTTGCTGCATAAGTGCTAGTTAGATTAAACAACACTGAGCTAGGAGAACAAACTTCTCTGTCAGAAAATGCAGCAGAAAGGATGGTGTGATATATAATGGCTAGTGCTGGATTTGGGTCTTGGGGGATCCAGATTTTGGTCTCCACTGGTCACAAAATGAGTCACTGACGCGCTCCAGCTAACCTAGCACACAGAATTGTTCTGTGGATATAACAAAGAGGAAGAGGACTGGGTAAGCTTCCTAGGGTTCCTTGCAGGGATACAAACAAACAGAGCACCTGCAATGTACTTATCTTGCGGACACTGTTTACTTGGACTTCCATAATGCCTTTGTCAAAGTCCCTCACTGAAGACCCCTGAGCATATTTAGAAGATATGGAATAAGAGCAAAGCGTTAGGGTTCATGGAGTAAGAGACCAACAAGAGGTACTAGTCCAGGAGGCTTTATGGTATCTCCAGCATCAGAGACAACATGCCTATGTATACCAGTTGCTGGGAAACTTGGGCAGGAGGATGATCTTGTGCACATGACCTGCTTAAGGGACCCTGTGAACAGCTGGTTGGCCACTGTGTGGATGGACTGTTGAGCTGGATGGACCCTGCGTCTGCTCCAGCAGGGTTCTTATGCAGTAATGAACCACCGGTATACAAGGAATCCTCCAGCACAAAGGCTCAGACAGTCTGACCTGGAAGAAGCAGGGTCACACATTTCTCTTTGCTTCCCTGTTCTTCCATTTTCCTCAGTCACTCACAGAACTGGCACATACACCTGTGACATAGGTGTTCCTTTTTTGTTAGCCTGAAGGACGACGGGGATACACACTCTGCCCCTCAATGCACAATTTCTCATGGTGCTTGAGGTCTGCAGTGGTGCCATCACCGCTTTCAGCTGAACACAGTGAGAGAATGCCAAGCAGTTGGGCCTTCGTCCAGATTCCCGATTATGTGGTCTCCTGTTAACATGTTCAGCCAAAGGCAATGGCAGCTCCATTGCAGATCTTTCCTCTGTGGGTGGGGCCATTATGGATCAAGGGGAAGGGTAGGTGACACCAGAGCATGTATCCACATCACCTTCCATGCTAACAAAAATTGAATACCTGAAGAGGACCAAAATGGTACAGTGGTTAGAGCAAAGGAAGGCAACATGGTGGCCATGCCCATTCTTGGCAATCAGGAAGGGGCCCTACTCCTCTTGCTTTTTCTTAAATAACAAAGTTTCTTACTGGCAACTGAGATTTCTTCAAAGCTAAGTGAGGACCTCTAGCTGCTGCCATCTTCTTTGTGCATGAATGCCTTTTGGGGACCAGAAGAATTATTAAGAAATGAGGATGGCAAATGGACAATAGGATAGTAGTTTCATCTGCAGCACACCCAGTTGGTGGTGGCACCCATGACGATTTCTCCAAGTGGCAAATGTGTTCATGCGCCCCAAAAGCTTATCCAGCTCCAAGTTGCCCTGATTGGCTGGGAGTGGAGCAATTCCATTTCCAGCCACAACTTTCATAGTGCCCTTGATCAGGTCACCCTCTCAGTGTAATTTGTTATATAACATGTTGTTGTGACAGTAAAAGGAAAGGTGGAGAATTACTGTGCTGCCATGAGCAATTTGGAGGAAAGATGGGTATATGCATGCACTAATAAATCCTAAAGTATCCATTTTCTTTTCACTGTCTCCAAGCTCTTCCACAGAGTATTTCTGAGCATGCAGTCTGGGAAGTCCCAGTCTTCCCAGGCAAGCTTTAAACCAGCAATAATTGAAGTTTCTGGGACATTTTTGGCTGCAGCTTACATAAACACTCTGCAGCAGTAAAACCCACAGGACTTACTTCTAGGCAGACATGCATGGGATTGCATTAGATGCAACAAGCCAAAGCACAAAGAAATAAATTCACCACACTTTTGATCCAGATTCTGCCATACTTTGAGTGGACCCACTGACATTTTCAGTTGGTGTCTAATTTCAGTCCCATGAATTTCAGCAGGTCTATGCAAAGAGCCCTATTCTGCCACAAGATTCAACCCAATGCAAGTGGAGGCCATGAAACAGGGAGGTAGGTAAACGGCATAGAAAAATAGAAGCATCTGACTTACGTGAGGTATATTTATCAGTGTAAATGTATATTACATATTTTACAAGGAACCTTAAGTTATAGGGCCATTTTTCGTTAGTCACCATCTCCCTTTCCCCAGACCCTTCCGCAATGGTCCTCCAGGGATTTCCCTGGCCTGTTCTTGACCTCATTATCTTTAACACACTCCAGTGAATAGCAGCCACATTGACTCAGAGCAAGATTTACATCTAACTTAAGATATAAAATGGAAAGAGCAGGTGCCAAAGCTGGATGTTAACTGTGCTCCAAGGCAGTGGAATGCCATAACTTGCCTCATTAAGCAAGTGTCATCTGTGCACTGCCAAGCAGGTTCAAGGTGTTCATGCTCCCTCTTAAGCTTTCCAAACTCCGTAAATTGCTTTAGTGCATATAATTCAGTTATTTGTGCCAGAAAACAAAAAAGAGGCAAAGAGGCTTCTGTCGATGGTGTCTTTCTTTTGACCTAGCTCAGCAGAAAGTACCACATCAAATCATGCTCTAACCATCCCTGGCATGTGTGCGAAATTGAAGTATCGTTGCTTAGTCTTACAATTAATGAAGGCTCTGTTGGAGCACAAATACAGACTTCATCTAAATTGGTGCTGATACGAGTACAGATTGATCTGTGCAACAAGAATGTCACACCAGGTGTGTGCAGACAAGAATTCCAGGGCAAGAGCCAGTGCAGCATAATGAATTCTATTGAGGTTGAGACAGGAAGATCCTACTTCTAGTTTCTAGCTAGGTATGATGCCGTTTGGGATGCAGGTGGCGAATGCCACTTTGGTGGGAAGAAACAGTGTTCCGTGCACCTCAGTGTTGAGTCATGCCAGCCACATGACCACGGAGACAGTCTGCGGACTAACGCTGGCTCCCTCGGCTCGGAAACGGAGATGAGCACCGCCCCCGAGAGTCAGGCATGACTGGACTTAACGTCAAGGGAAACCTTTACCTTTTATGATGCCTTTTGGATGACTGTGGGGCAGTTTCTCTTTTTCTCAGCCATGTGTTTACTGGGTTGCAGTGAGAGGGTATAATAGGGAAATCTCACAGAGATTTCCTTGATCTCCTTGAAGAAAATCAGGATACAAAACACACAAAAAGCAGGAAAAACACACTTGACAACTACGTTTCAGCACCTGTTGGCATCTGCAGAGCAGCACAGCTGCCTCATGGGGGTGTTGGAGGAAGTAGCTTGGTTCACTCTGCAAGTATTTGTGGGGTTGGTATCAGGCCTGTAGGTGTCTGCAAGGCTTGAAGCTACTTTGGTCACGGAAAGCAGCCAGAAGTCACAAGAGGGCCTATAACAGCCTGCTCAACTCTGCCCAATTTGGCCCCAGGACTTGTTTTTGCAGTCCTGATCTGGCTGCTCATGCCAGTCTTGCAACATCTTCATCTTTGCCTTGCCTCCTACCTGTTTCTCTGCCTTGCTGCTGCTCCTGCCAAATTCTTGCCAGGGAGCCTATCCTTGCCTGTTTCTGACCTTATTTTTGTCTCTAGCTGTATGATGCCTTCTTGGTATCTGACCCTTGCCTGGCCCTGGCTTTATGTCTGGCCCTACCACATCTTGCCAAGACCTCCATCCTACTCCATCATTCCTGATCCTGCTGTTCTAATCATAGACACCTGCTGTTTATGCCCCAGAGCTGAACATTCTACCCAGAGCTCTCATTAAGCTGGATAAAGGTGTCCACCTCAGGTGAAGGAATGGAAGGAGGTGACTTGTGTACTTCCTTGCCACCAGAAGAACCTGCAGCCATTGGGTACCCCACGTCCCACTTCTATCCCCAACCCATTCCTACTAACAATGGTAATGATGCCACCACTGTCTGCTCTGCAAATCCTCTCGGAATGAGTGGTAGGCAAACAAACTAGCAGCTAGAATAGGTCTTTGGAGATCATGGGCAACCGCCAGGGACACCTCCGCCCACAGCGCCTGGCCCTGAGGAAGCACTCTTTGAACTAGGCAGTCTCCAAAGAGCCACACTGGTGGCCTTTCTGGCCAACATGACTTTTCAGAAAGCAGCGGTTGGGTGGGAGATACAGCCCCACAGGGGTGGGCAGGCAGGGCTGAGCAGGAAGGCAGGAGAGAGGCCCAGTGAGCGGATGGGTGGGGAGGAGGAAGGCATCAAAAAGGGAGGGAGGGAGGCAGACGAGGTGGGGAGAAGGGAGATGGAGATGGCCTGCAGGGAGAGGGGTGCTGCCCCAACAGTGGCAGGAAGCAGTGAGTGCTCTCTTACTCAAGTCTGCAGCCACACTGCCACCATCTGTCTCCATTTTAGACAAAAATCCCTTTCATTTCAATCCATTCCGTGCAAGAGCTACTGAGCCCTTTTCCCACCTAGCATTCCTCTTCCACAAATGGCCTTTCAACCCGCCTTTGGGATGGAGGGTGGGGAGGTCAAGCTGGAGGATTACATGGCACCTGAGTGGGAAAGCATTAAGCGCCCCATGGTGTGCTTCAGTCACCATCTCCCAACACAGCTGTTCCTTGCAATAAAAGAGCATTTGGGTATATTTATATGATTCCTTACATGCGTTTAAGATCTAGGCCTAAAGAGATCAAACATCAACCATCTCCCCATCCATGCTAGCAGTAAACATCAGTCATATCCTGTAAAAACCAAGTACATCCTACACCGAAAATGAACTCCTACTGTGGCTTTTTTCTCCCCCTTTTAAAAAGGAAACCTATTTTAAAACTGACTAGCTATATACTTGTGGTTAAGTGATACCTTTAATCTTACTGGCTATTCCTAGCTCCTGCTACTTTCCCAGCCTACAGGGAGGCACAAGTGTTCACTCCAGTTTTTGTATCCCTTAATTTTCCCAACCAATTAAAAATCTATTTTATTTAATTTGTGGGGAGAGGTGAAAAAAATTGCACACACCAAAATACAGTAGCTATGATGTAAAAATACTGATCAAAAGGAATTAAAATGCCATTGCCATTTACTAGGGCTAAGCCTAATAAATTCATTCCCCCCCCCCCGCCCCCTGCCTCCCATTTTTGGCACATCTGTGCAGCAATTTCTCTGCTGCCGTTCTGGGTGCCAATTTCACTGCCCTCACAGTACTCACGCTGCCCTTCTTGCCGAGCTGTCATTTAATTCTATTGATTGTAGTGACCCAGGAAAATTTTTTGCAGGCTTCTGTGAGCATCGTTGTTATGTCAGAAGTGGCACACCAGGATGCCATCAACAGAATCACATGGTTAAAATGGGAATGTCACCAACTGAGGCAGAACAGTGAAAAGTCAAGGAGGGAAAAAAACTGATGCTGAGGCAAAGCAGCTGTTGCAGAGCCGGGAAAAGGAAAGGCGGTGAAGTGCGTTATTAGTCAGATTAGCGTATTGTGTGTCTGATCTGTTCTGTGAAGTTCATGGGGCTTCCTTTGAAGAAACTCTTGAATCTGAGAATGTTTGGTGTACCACAGTGCTTACTCAGAAGAGCAGCAGTTTAGGTCCAATGCATAGGCCAAGCCTTTGTATTGAACATAAATATATAAGCGTATATGCCTGAAAATACATAAATAGATACCTACTTATGTAGGTAGGTGATGAGCAAAAATAGTCACTACAGAAGATGATCTCAACAGTTTATGTGTTCCCTTGCTCTGTTCCTCTCCCACAGATTAGAGCCTTATTGTTGAAGCATTGTTTAAAACTAGTTGCATCACAGCAACAATGGGCGGTGCGTGGCAGGCACTGGACATCAGCATGGAGGTCTGGAGGGAGCTGGAGTTTTGTGCACACACTGCAACATGCCTGAAGGTCCCCTCTCTGTAGGGGACTGTATGTCAGGAGGCAGGAGGACAGTGTGGAGTAGTGGTGAGAGTGTTGAACTAGGGATCCAGGAAATCCAGGTGCTAGTTGCTGCTTGACCATGATGTTCACTGGAATACTTTGGACCAGTCTCAGACTCTCAGTGGAGCCTAACTCACAGGGTTGGTGTAGGTTAAAATGGGGAGAAAGAGAACTGTGCAAGTCCCATCGTATTCCTTGCAAGAGTAGAAGGCTAGAGAGGCAGAGTATAAATGTAAGGCGATAGCATGATGCCTGTGACTGGGATAAACGTAGTTGTGTCCCCACTCACATGCTGAGCTGATTCGTTTGTATTGTGACCCTAAGCTGTATAAGGCTTTATATGCTAAACCAGCATCTTGAATCGGGACCAGAAGCACACAGGCAGCCAGTGCAAGTGGGACAGAACCAGTCTTATGTACCAGCTGCAACTTCTGAACTGTCTTTAAAGGTGTTGCATTAGTCTAATTTAAAGGTTGCTGGAGCATAGATTACTGAGAGCAAGCTATGCCTGTCCAGAGAGGGGCATAGCTGAGCCACCAGACAAAGCGGCCGGGAAGCACTCTGAGCCACTGAAGCCACCTGAGCCTCAAGTGACAAAATGGATCTGGGAGCACCCCCAAGCTCTTTCAGGAGGAGTGCAACCCCACCTAGAAGAGGCTGAGCACCATCCATACAGTCAGAAAAACCACCACCGAGAGCATCTCAATCTTGCCTGGATTGAGTTTCAGTATGTTAGCCCTTATCCAGTCCACTGTTGCAGCCAGATGCCAATTTAGCACATCCAGAGCCTCTCCTGCTGCTGATGAAAAGGAGAAGCAGCTGTGTAATCAGCATACTGATGGCAAGGAACTCTACAACTCCAGATGACCCCACGTGGTAGTTCCATGTAGATTTCAAATAGCACTGGGGCCAGAACAGACTCATGAGAGTCTGCTGGAGAATTCAGGGACTGAACCATATTTTCCAAGCACCACTTTCTGGAGATGGCCCCCCCAGTAGGAGCAGAACCACTGCAATGCAGTGCCCCCCCCTCCCAAGTCTGAATTGAAGCATTGTTCCTTTGCCACCCTCACTGCCTCAAAATATACCTGATATACCAGAATATACCATCTTAGTAGGTCCCTCACAGTTGCTGTCAATTTAACTCTCAGCAGGTGGTGTTCAGACCATCACAAAGGAACTGAGTCAAAGTCCCCAACACTCAGAGCAACAGTCTCATATTTGAGATGACCAAGTCTAGAGTATCACCTACCATGTGATGTATTTTTTAATGTATTTTGTATTTGATGTTGTAAGCTGCCCCGAGGCCTTGGCAAGGGGCGGCATAGAAATGTTTTAATAAATAAATAAATAAAATGTGGGTGATGGTAGGACAGTCCCATGGGTGTCATGGTGGTCAAGAAACCTGAGCCACTCTGAATAAGATGCCATCCATGTGAATGCTGATACCCCCCAGAATCAACAGCCTGGGGTACGGCAACATCACATCCAGACCACCTCCCACAGCTCAGGTAGGGAGACTGATGGGTTGCAGGGTGGGCAGCACACCACCAGAATCCCCAGTCTGTCCTGCTGTCCCAACAGAGCCGCACACAAGGTGCCAACACTCCAGACTAGTTCATACATAGTTATGAACATAAGCATAGCTCTGTTCAAGATCCATCTAGCCAAGTGTCTGTTCCCAAGGCTTACATGCTTCAGCTTTGGGAACTGCAGCCGGGGATGATGGGAGTTGTGGCCATCAGGAACTTTGGCTGACATGTCACCCACTCCTGAAGTAGCTGATGCTGAGCGTAAGGCAGTTTCCCATGGTTCTTGTTCCATTCAGTCAAGTCCTGCCAAAGTGGTGACCTTCCTTTCGTAAAAGCCCTCAAATTCATGGTTGTGGTTTTCATCCCCGGAAATCATGACTTGACAAACACAGAAACCTTAATTATAGGGTCACAGCTTTGCACTAGTGCATTCCAGGAAGGATTATAGTTCAAGTACTGGATTTCTACTTTGCTGGAAGTTCCAAGAACAGGCAAAGGAGATGCAGAAGACAGACATCTGGAGTATTTCAGAACATACAAAACACTAAGTATATACTGTTCCAGCTGAAAATAAAAATACAAGAGCCACAAGCCTCTAAATTTAGGCTCATAGATTTTATTCTAATGTTGGCTTCTCTTCCAGAACTATGTGCAAAGCAGGTTGGGGGTGGAAGAGAAAAAAAGAAAAATGAAATGGGAATGAGAGCCTGCCACACTGCTTAACTCTTCCAGTACAGAATATCAAGACAGACACTCAAGACACTAGAAGGAACAAAAAACATATTGGCTTCAGACTAAGGTAGCCTGGTGCATTGGTTGCTGATTGCCCCCTCACCCACTTTGAGGGAGGACGGAGGTAGACATCCAGGCCATTCACTGGGACTGCGAGGATCCACTGAACCTTCAATATTACGGTGTTGTTCTATCCAGGACTAGTAAATATGTGCTCCTTCAGCTGTTCTGAGATTAGAACTCCCTCATTCCTGTGCTGACCAGTCCCAGTGTGAGCTGCAGTCTGGCAACACCAGCAAGGCTGCATATTTCCTATTCCTGATATTAAAGATACATTCTAAATATTTCTCAATAGTTTCATTTAACAGGGAGAGGCTGTCTCTTCTGATATCTGCACTGGGTAAAATCACTGTCCCTATTTCATCCTTATTTTTGGCCTTTGAGCACTGCTTTTATAAAACTGGGCCAATGTCCTTAGCACTGTAGGGTGATGCTTCAGGGCCTCTAGAAGCTAACATGCAGCAAGGGGAGGGGATAAGCTGTGCCTAAACTTCGTGCAAGACTCCGATGTAGTGTAGTGTGGCTGTTGACACACGGCAGTGTCAAGGCAGACTCTGAGCACTCTTTCTTCTAGTATCTCTAACCAAACGAACAAATGACTTCTGGGCCTTTAAATAATTGGGAGACAGACAATTGCAAAGGCATGAAAAAGCACAGCGTTTCTGAGTCTGCACATATACACACCCCCTCACAACTAAACCTTGCAACAGTTTAGAGATTATGATTGATATTGTTTTTAAAAATCTTAAAATAGTTAAACTTTAAAGCAGAACCAAGAACAGGAAGAGTCAAAAAGAATCCTAAAACTGTTGAAAAATCCTCTACACCACTGGCAGTGACCTGACAGTACAGGAAGGTGAAGAGAATCCACTAGACATCTTTTAGAATCTATCTAGTCGAGTCATGGGCAGGAATGGAAGCTTGCAGATGCCCATTTCCTTCCTGCCATGTTCCCCTTGCTTCACTGATTTTATTTATAATATTTATATCTCAGATTTTCCCAGTCGCACTCCAACACCCTAACAACTGTGCCACACTGGCTTTTATTTGCATCCTCACCTGGAATTGGAGCTCTCTGGATGGATTCATGTCAGACATTATTAAGCAACTTTAGCATGAGCCCACAGATCCTGTTCAGACAGGTAACTTAAAGCATTTCTGAGTTAAAGCCCTTTCTAAGTTGATAACTCATGTATGCTTTGCACTTTCATAACTAAATCCACATGCTTTTTTGTAATCAGACTGTTAAATTAAAATGATCAGAATGCTCGCTTGAATTACACTGTATTTTAATTCCTGTAAACATTAGTGTAATTGCTTTGTTTTTAGCATTATAGACATTTAATTTTTTTGAACAAATACCAATTTTTTTTTTTGAATGAAGACCAAATCCTATGGAGCCTTACAGTGTAATCCACTGTTAAGATAGCAGTGGGATGGGATTTTGGAGCTGGTTTAGACTTTCAGTCAACACCTCACCTCGCCAAACATCCCTCTAGTTGCTGCAAAAGCTAAATCTCCTTCAGTTGCTCCTTCCAATGCCAGTCCAAAAACAGAAGAAGCCTGGTGTTCCACTTTATTTCTGTGTGCATTTATGCTTTTTATCCTCAATCTCATGATGACACAATTATTAATAATACATCTAGAATTTCTGGCAATCAATCAATCAAGATATATTAATGTGCAATTAATGAAGATTTAATTGATAAGTACATCCAGGGCAATTTGGTGAACATTTAGACAAATCAATTGAAATTGATATAATAATCTAAGAAATAATGAGTGTATCAGAAATTAAACTGAATAGAGAATAATAATACCAACAAGAGTTGAACATTATTTTCCCAAGAATGTAACTTTAAGGTGCCACACTTCAAGATGAGGATATTTCCATGAAACTAATCAATAGAAAGAAGTATTTAATAAATAATGCTAAATTTCCAGAGCAATTGGAAATTTGATCTACCATTTCATCCACCAAGCCCACAAAATGTATGCCACAATAATTGTTAGTCACTGGACTAGGTTCATTAATACATTATAATAATGCAGGAGAGAAAGGTGGATTACATTCACTGACCTTGCTCTTTCCCTACACACATTTAGAATTTATTTTATTTCTCTACCGCTGCTATTGTAAACCACCCAGACAGCTTTGACTATTGGGAAGTCTAGAAAATAAAATAATAGCTGAAGCTCTCCGGGCAGTTTACAACATATAGAATACAATTCAGCAATGAAACATGAATATTGCCCTACAAAATTTAAAACCGAATTTGAAAGAATTCTAAAATACATAATATAATCAAGACCTGTTTAAGTAGCTAACAAAGCCCCAATATAATAGCTAAGTAAATGCCCTATGGTAGGAGACAGCCTTTTGACACCAAAAAATATTAAAGTTGATGCCAGGCATGCCTCAGCAATGAGCTTGTTCCATGACGGAGGAGTCACCAGTGAAAGGGCTCTTCCCTTGTTGGCACCAGCCAAGCCTCCCTTGGAGGTGGCAATTGGAGACGGATCATGATCACGATGCCCAGCTAGATTGCTGTTGTGAGAGGCATTCCAACAGGTACTGTGGTCCTAAGCTGGGTAGGGCTTTATGCATTAAAACCAGCATCTTGAATTGGCTTGGAAGCACGTAAATAACCAATGCAAGCAGACGAAAGCTGGTCTTATACATCTGGGCCATCTGATCTCTGTTATCAATTTGGCAGCTTCACATTGCAGTAATTTAGTTTAGAAATTACCAGAGCATAGATTGCCAATAGCAGGTTCTCTCAGTCCCAGTTGGGGCATTGCAGACCCACCAGGCAAAGCTGCTGGAAGGCACTCCATACCACTGAAGCCACCTGGGCCTCAAGAGACAAAGATGGCTCAAGGAGCACCCCTAAGCTATGAACCTGCTCCTTCAAGGGGACCGCAGCACCATCTAGAGCAAGTTGAATCCCCCTCATCAGGTCAGAAGAACCACCCAATAACAACACCTCATGTAATCAAAAGTGCCTATATTACATACATTGTTATGTCAAATACAAGTAGGAACAGGACAGACCTGCCAGATCCTTCTTTTCTTTCTCCATGTGTTCAGTGTCCACTAGTGGTGGGGAACCTCCAATCCAGGGACCAAATCTGGTACGCAGAGATCTCCCCTCCAGCCTGTAGGAGCTAAACTCTTTCTTAGCGTGGAGAAAAGCAAAAGAGTTGGGGACAATGACACCTACAGGCATGGCCATGCGCACTGACACCATCCGGCTGTCAGACAGCTCTTGTATGTGTGTGCGTGCATGTATGTACTGTAGAGAATTTTGCCCTAGGCGCAAACTGTCTCCCTTCCCCTGATGTATGTTACAAAATATGCCTGTTCCTGATCTACACATAAGCAAGAGTGAAGACATAGTGCATCTCACCACAAGTTGCTTTTGCATCAAATTTTGCATATGCTGCAGTATATGCATAGATGCAAATTTGGAAAATATGCTGTGATTTAAATAGGAGTATAATACAGTTCACCACAGCAGGTTGTGACCAAGTGAGATGTGTGCCTGCTTGGTCTACACTTAAAGTGCTAACCGTTGGTGAGGGACAGGGGGACTTCAAGGCCTATGGGCTTCCTTCTCATTATTCTTTGACAGACATCCAAATATGAAGTCATTTCTGAATTGGGCTTCTTGATGAGAAGGAGCTATGATGCTACCTGTCTGGAAGTGATTTTGGCTTTCAGAAAACTATAGTAGTAGTCTGCTCCAACATACATGAATAAAATTTTACAACCATTCCCAAAATTCTCCCCCAGATTTTTCTTTTTTCTACCTGCATGATTTTAGATGGATGCAAATAATGGAAGCTAAGGGATGCTGCAGAGGCCAACATAGGGCAGACAGATATCATCCAGTTGGGTGCCAGAAGGTGAAAAGTAAGTCAAATATAAAACCCTTTCTCTGTTTGGATTGGAAGACTAAGTACCTTGATCCACATCCTGCTGGTATGAGAGATAACTTCTGTTTAAACAACATTTTATATTTGTTGGCAGGGATTGCTTATTTAGTGACACTGAAAAGTTAGCGCTAGAGAAGAGACTTTTTTTAAGCACAACAGATTCAGATTGATGGTTCTTTATCTTTACTACATTTGGGTTGAACAGGCCATCAAAAAGAGAACCATTATTTCTGAGCCTTTCAATCAGGAAGCTGTCTTCTGTAAAATGGGGCACATGGTCACTCTTGTTTCTTAGCAGGTGAGAAGTGCATTTACTTTACTGTTAATTTGCTATCAAAAGTCCCTGAACAAAATCAAGCATCAGCACTTCCTTTTCTAGGAATTCAGCATGGTTTGGAATCTACTACTGTTTAATCCTTGTGTGTTACACAATTATTTAATGCCTGGTACTGCTGGTTAGAGGTAGAATGAGCAGTGAGATTAACTAATAACTTGCTGTTTTTTCCAACCATTCTTTCATCCTACCATTTGCCACAAAAATCTTGAGAGAAGACCATGCAGTGGAGTAACCCTGACTCCCCTTTCATTAAACAGGAGCCAAAGGTCTGCTAGTTTGGGGAACTTGGATATCTTAACATTATTCTTTCTTGTTGCTATGAGGATATTCTCCATATTCACTCTGCTTATAGAAAACCACAAGTTCTGCTCTCAGTTAAAACTCAATTTACTGTAGCTGGTTTATTCATTGAGTCCACAGGGAATGTATTTCTTAGGATGTATTCCTCCCCCACCCCCAACGCCTCACCCCATGGGATATATGCTCCTGGTGTTTTTTTAAACAAACATTTTCTTCTGCTGTTGTTTAATGTTATTTATTGACCGTTAATTGTGTTTTAATGATTATATAATGTTTTGTAAGCCACTTTTGAGTGAGCCATTTTTCGAGAGAAAATTACCAGGAAACAAATGCCGTAAATAAACATCAGAAGCACAAGTGTTACAAAAATTCACTTAAATTGTGAAATTATCCATGACTAGTAATGCACTAGACAGTCAGTGCTACAGCTTGGTTCAGCTCTTTTCACATTTGCTACCAATGGAAACCTCCTTCCCATGTGGCTTCATTGGAGGCAAGGTCATGGTTTTGGCTAGGACCGCAGCCGTGGGAGAAGACTGGACTTTCCTTGTTCATCTATAATGATCCAGAAAGTTCAATAGGATTTACTTTCAGGTACATGTATCCAGGACTACAGGCTACAATTGCAATCCTAAGGACAGTTTACAAGGGAGTAAGCTCTACTTAACACTATGATTGGTTTTGTACAACATGGTGACTCATCATGGGTTATTGTGTCATAGCAATTCAGATTGATTCTTACAGAGCGGCTAGTTCTGGGAAACAGACTGGCATGACAAGTCATGGCATATTCTAGGTGTTGTAGTACCCATGTCTGACCCTGAGAACTGCACCCATCATGGCTGCCAGGAACTGAGTGGATAGTGCAGAGTTTGGCACGAGCAACAAAAAGCACTTGCCACTCTTGTCAAGCTTGCTTGGCTATGTGCCATGCCAGCCACCCACAAGTGCCAAAGTGGCACCTGGAGATAGCTGGTACTAGTTTGCAGTCCTGCCTGCGAGTCAAGCCAAATTATGGCAGTTTAGCCATAACTTCTAACTAATATCCTTTGCTGAGGAAAACTCCTGGCATTGTATACACTGCAGTAGCTTATATTCCTCCTTCATGGATCACTGCCTTGTCATGGCAAAGGGGCTTGTGTAGCTCAATGAAGCTATGAGCTATGCCTTGCAGGGTCACCCAAGATGGACAGGTCATAGCAGAGAGCTCTGACAAAACGTGATCCACTGGAGAAGGAAATGGCAACCCACTCCAGTATCCTTGCCATGAAAACCCCATGGACAGTACCAAAAGGCAAAAAGATATGACACCGGAAAATGAGCCCCTCAGGTCGGAAGGTGTCCAATATGCTACTGGGGAAGAGCAGAGGGCTAGTATTAGTAGCGCCAGAAAGAATGAAGCGACTGGGTCAAAGTCGAAAGGACACTCAATTGCTGATGTATCTGGTGGTGAAAGGAGAGTCCGATGCTGCAAAGATCTATACTCCATGGGAACCTGGAATGTAAGATCCATGAATCAAGGCAAGCTGGATGTGGTCAAACAAGAGATGACAAGACTGAACATCAACATCTTAGGAATCAGTGAACTAAAATGGACAGGAATGGGTGAATTTAATTCAGATGACCATCAGGTATACTACTGCGGGCAAGAATCCCTCAGAAGAAATGGAGTAGCCTTCATAGTCAATAAAAGAGTAGGAAAAGCAGTACTGGGATACAATCTCCAAAATGACAGAATGATCTCAGTTCGAATCCAAGGAAAACCATTCAACATCACAATAGTCCAAGTCTATGCCCCAGCCACTGGTGCTGAAGAGGCTGAAGTTGACCGGTTCTATGAAGGCCTACAACACCTTCTAGAATTAACTCCAAAAAATGATGTCCTTATCATCATGGGGGATTGGAATGCTAAAGTAGGAAGCCAAAAGATAACTGGAATAACAGGCAAATTTGGCCTTGGAGTACAAAAGGAAGCAGGGCACAGGCTGGTAGAATTTTGTCAAGAGAATACTATGGTCATAGCAAACACTCTTTTCCAACAACCCAAGAGACGACTCTACACATGGACATCACCAGACGGTCAACACAGAAATCAGATTGACTATGTGCTCTGCAGCCAAAGATGGAGAAGCTCTATACAGTCAGTAAAAACTAGACCAGGAGCTGACTGTGGCTCAGATCATGAGCTTCTTGTTGCAAAATTTAGGCTTAAGTTGAAGAAAGTAGGGAAAAGCACTAGGCCACTCAGGTATGATCTAAATCATATCCCTGATGAATATACAGTAGAGGTGACAAATAGATTTAAGGAATTAGATCAGATAGACAGAGTGCCTGAAGAACTATGGACAAAGAGATTGCACTTAGGTTTTTTCTTTCCTTTCCTTTTCCTTGACAGCTGTCAAATGCAAGCTGTCAAGGGTAGGCAAAGGTACAAATGCTCTTGGCTCACAAAAAGTGACAGTTAAGATCCTCCTCCCAGCTTGCTCACTAACTCGTTCACTCACTCTCTCTTGCTTATGACAGTAGTTTTCAGACTGATGCATATTTTTCCCTATTCCACAGAACTCCAGCTTGCTCAGCTAGCTGGGTGGTCTGTGACTGAGACATATGGTTGCATTTGTCTGGGTCCAGAAACAGTCAAAAATGCCCAGTTACCCCACCCCCCATTTTTAAAGGGGATCCTGAGTTTTGACAACTGGCTGCCGAAACTAATTTTTCCTCAGGAAATGGGGGAGAGATCCCCTTTTACACTTTCCTGAACAACAGTGTTCTCTCCAACAATAATTAGGGCATCTGGAGAATTTGTGATGCAGAGGCTAACATGGAAGTTTTGTATACTTTTTGTACTAAGTTTGTATATTTTGGAACGCAGGGACACAGATGAATCATTTCAATTGAAATGGCAGTTGAGACACAAGGTCAGTACAAACCTTCCATAAATATTTGGTAGCACTCACAACCACAAGCTAAATACAACTGTCTGATCCAATAACACAGACTCTCAAAGCACAAAGGTGGTGTCCTTCTCCTGACCAAAATAAGTCTGTGAAAACCTTGTGGCTTATATCATGAGCAGCTGTAATAACCTCTCTCAGGAACCAAAATGATCTCTTTTACTCATCCTTGGTTTCCCACATAGGCATTACAAAGACAGCTCATCTGTCTAACCTACACAATTCTTTGACTTTTCTACCATCCACTCCACAGTATTTATTTAAGAATAAATCAATAGAAAGCTCAACTAGTACAGAAATTCACAGGCTGGTTAAAAAAAATCTTGATTAATGCTATAAATTCATTTATAACCCTTGGTAGATGAATAAACTAAAGTGCCACTGTGCCATCTTATATACACATAATTATGCTCTCTCTTATCCACTCATGAATTAATCCTTTATTCTTCAAAGCACTTGCTGATTGTCCAAACTGGGAGCTTACATTTCTGACTTTTACTAGCCGCAAAACAAGCCTTGAAATATTTTACCCTGGATTTTAATCTTGTTGAGATTCATTAGGTTATTCTGTTTTATATAATTTACAGCACAATTTTATGCATTTATTCTGAAATATGTTCCATGTTTTCCAGTGGACCTTACCACCTGGTGAGTCTGTTTAGGACTGCAACCTTCTACAAGCTTCTGTAGCATGTACTGAGGAACAGTTCTCAGCAGCTAAGAGCTTGATCATATTTTAGATGAACTTAATCAAGATATTATTATTGTTACTGTTATTTTTTTAACGTTTCTTCTTACTGACCCAACATAGCTAACTCCATTTTTTGTCCGCTTTGCACTGTATCAGCATTGGCTGTCCATGAGAGAAACTGAAGGAAGGTGACATGTTCTTAACTTGGACTTGGTTTAGGGAACTGAAGGGAATGCACAGTCCAACAATGCAGTGTGCCCCCAGCAACTGCATTGCACCCCCAAATTCCTTTCTGCAAGCAAGACACACTTGCACAACTCCACTTGCACCTCAGATGTACAGTAATCTGAAATCAGCTGAAATTCTCACTTCAGGGATGGGGCATATCAGAGGAGTTAGCAAAAAGGAACCCACTCAGTCTGCCTTGACCCAGGCATGGCAATTTCTGCAAGTTTCAGGGCTTCCTATAGGAAGTGTAAAACCTCTGTTATTCGAGTGGTGGATCCTTCTTGTGCAGCAGTATCACCAGGAAGGTCCACTTGCAGAATGGCCCTGTAGTCTAGCCACAAGGCGCTATTACTGAATTTGGTTTCAATCAATTCCCTTTGCCTGGCATACAGGTCTGGAAACACCACTTTATTTCTCATCTCTCTCTCTTGAAAAAGATCTGTGTGCTCCAATTAGCACTAGAGACAAATTCAAACAAACAAATCCATGTGTGTAGCCAAATTAAGAGGCATCCATTGTTTTTCTTTCTCCTGCCACCCTTTGCAGCCTTAGATCTCACCTACAGTTACTGCAGTATATTAAAGCCTGTATCCTCTGCTCCATCTTTCAAATTGCCTAGGAGCATCTGTCTTCCCTATGTCCACTCACCCTTTTTTGTGGCTGTCTAACATCCTATGTTTCAGAAGAGTTATGTGAAACTTGAAAGCTTGCTTGCTACTTTGCATAGTGTTTCGGATTTTTTAGTCTTAATAAAGGCTGTTACATTTATTACCTTTTCCATTATTGTTGTCCTTTAGAAATGCCAGTGCCAAACAATTTTGGTCAGCAGCTCTGATTGGGTCAAGGATCAACAGTAAAGATCTTATACTGTGATAAATTTGCTGAAAAGTCCTTAAAATGCTCCTGCACAAAAATATTCCTGCATTCTAGATAACCTCTTCTGCATTGCTGAGATTTCTGAATACATGGTCAAATTTATTTCTTCCTGGATAGCTAGCTATATAGAAAACAGTTGCATATTATATGTTCCTCAGGCACATGAGGGGTAATTAAATGTTTGTTATCTGGTTCAACTGCAGCCAGATGACAAAAAATGGATTTAAGTTATTCCCATCATTCACAAAGAAATACACCCTGAATTTAAAGCCTGGGATAATATGTTTTCCCAAATGCCACAAAAGGTCAGACACAAAGTCAAGCAAGTTAGAATGAAATATAACGATAAGAAGGAAGCCATTTCTCATTCTGTTCCTCTCTCACTCAGAAGTCAATAAATACCTTCAGCATCAAGCATATAGTTTGATATTCCTTCCTATTAAAATAAAACATCCCTCTTTTTCTCTCAGGGTCTTACTAGACACAATCCATATAGATACAATGTGTGATCAAGTGGAGAGATTGAAACTCTTTCAGCTCCAAGGGCCAGATTCAAGATTGGAGAAGAAAATCGGGGGGGGGGGGGCACATTCACACCCCTCCGTACCATGCCATAAGCTGATGCACCTTCACCAGTTGGAGAGGCAATTGCACGGCTTTCCCAAAGGAGTAAGCATGTGGGCACGCACACAGGAAGACTCCCGTGGGTACTCTAGAGAGCTCTGTGAGCCACAGCAAGAAAGCCACTGGAAACTCTCTAGAGCAACACTGACATAATAAACTGGCAACACTCCACCCATGATTAGCTGGCAAGCTGGCTTGCTGCTCCTTCACTTGTAATGCCAGTCAGCCTGGCTGGCCACTCACTTCTTCCTACTTACTCATTCCCACCTTGTGGCTCAGCCAAGGGGCTTTCTAGGTACAAGGCAGGAGCAGCCAGGTGAGCAGGTGAGAAAGTGCCCAGCTGGCCAAGCAACGGTGTGGGCAGCTCATGCCTGCACCACTGCCCTTTTTCTTGAGGTTGAAGATGCACTGGGATGGCTCTAGCTGAAGTCGAGAAATAGGTAGGACTGAAAGCAAAGGAGGCTGGCAAGTGCTTGGGCAGTTTAGCTGAAAAACCTTATTGCCAGTATTAATACATTAGAACAGGCATTTCAACTTTTTGGAAGGGAGGAAAATTCACAAAAAAATGTTACTGGCATTTCTGGGCAACCCTGAATGGGCCAAATTTGGCCTGGGGTTCAACACTCCTGCTTTATCTTGAAGCAACGGCAGCTGTGAAGACTGAACAATCTGAGAGAGTGAGAGAGAAGATGTAGCCGTCTTCTCAGACCTGGGACTGAGGAAAAGGCAGGTATAATCCTTATGGCTCTTCTGTGCCACAACGGAAAGATCTCCACCTGCCTTTCCAACTCCAAATTGAAGAGGAAATCTTGAGCCTTGGATTAATTTTAGACTGCCAAATATGATCTGAGTGTTTCAGCAGTCCAGTAGTAAGTCAGTTGGAGAGCATGGCAGGACAGGTAGGAACAACGTTGGAGCTGGAGAAGAAGATTGTTCCTGTATTTAGAGGTATTGTGCAAGGTCTAGAATTTTAAAAAAGAGACAGGTTCAGGAGGCTCCAAGTTGGCTTGTCTATCAAGGGCAGCCAAAATGTGTGGAGCTTCTCAGAAAAGGCTGTTTATGATATTGAGCAGAGGCCCAGCAGAATCTGAAACCTTGAGAACTACAGTGCACTTAAGTAGTTCAGAGGTATGCCATGATGTCTCCAAAAGATGAAACAGACAATATAAGGATAGTGAGTTCTTAAAGCTTTTCTGCATTGATGTTTTAATGTTCTTGTTTTTATTGTTGCTGGGTATTATTGTCTTAAACTATTGCATACCACCTCAGTGGCTTTGTAGCTGATAAGGTGTTATACAGGTGCTGATGCTGATGATACAGATAGGAACCAGAATATCAGGACTGTTAATATGGTGCGTTCTTAAAAGGTGATTGACCATTCAAATGCCCTGCAGTGGACTTATGACAATATTTGGCAGAGAAGTTTGACTATTCTTTCCCTAACAAGAAAAAGTCTGGAAATTATTCCCATATAAAAAACAGACACTCAGTTTATATAAGACTGCTTGTGGAAGAGGGAGAAAGGTTTCCCCCACTTTACAATTCAAATACACAAAATCAAAATATTGCCTTGTCCATTATCTTTAGACACACAAGAGGTCAAATTAACCTGCTATTTTTCCCCAAGGATTTTCCTAATTCCACTTTTCCCTTCAACAGCTTTTTCTTGCTATCTAATTCCAAAGGTATATTTCAGCCAGACAAGCTGTGTAAACAATGTAACATCGCAAACCAAAATTATTTGCTGAATGAGATTTCATTGGAAATGTCTCATTCTTAAAACATTGGTTCTAAAGTCTATTGTCCATAGTCTTATCAGAATCACATTCTTGAATATCTTTAGCACATGAATCAACCCTTACCTAATCTTGAAGTCAGACAACAATCCCAGAGAAAAAAGACATGGAAAATATATTAAGATTTGCCCAGATTCAAAGTAGCTGCTGTTTGTTATCTGACATACATTTAAGTAGAAGTAAATATGTTCACCAGGGCATACTTTCAAGTAAGGGCCAAAGCAGATATTACTTTAAACCTGTATATAGAGTTGGACAGCATGTGGCCCTCTGTATGTTGGACTGCAACTCTCATCGCCCCTTGCCGTTGTCCAGACTGTTCAACAACTTTTGGAGAGTCACAGCTTGTCCTTCGTAAGCAGACATAACTTGCTTTCACTTTTACTCTATAGTGGGTGCGAGGCCTCAGTCCAAATCTTAAGTGTCCTAGCATGCTGTGGTACCAATCCATTTGGGCTCCCTGTTTCTACTCTAAAGTAAAAATGGAAGAAAATATAAAAGAATGACTAGATCCATACTTAAAGTAATGTCCGTCTTGGCCCTCACTATACATAGGATTGCAGCCTCAGACAGAAATGCAGTCAGAGGAAAAAAAACATTTCAGGAACATCCAACCACAGTTGCAGAGCAACTGTATGTGAAAAGATCTTGGCAGTCCTTGCTTCTTGCATTGTGAACCTTCACTTCTTAGGTCAATGTCACCAAACAGGGACAAACAGCTTATAAAATGGGTTCAATGCCAAATGACAGCATCATTTAAAGATGTTATCACAGTCTTCAATGTGAGAAAGAAAAATAGGACAGTCACTGAAAGTTCAGGCACATGTTTTCAGCATTGCAGGCCTGTGATTAATTGCACAGGGATCCACAAAGTTTTGCCAATAATTTTCAGTATTAGGCTCAAACACGTTGAATTAATTCTGCACATATAACCATTTATCTATATAAAGAGAGATCAAGAAAGTGTGCATGGTTCTGATTCAGGTTGGGAGCTTGAGGGGAGATTAGACCTTCCCCCCTCCCCCTTTATTTCTCAAAATTCTACCCTTCACCTCCACGCCCAGACATACAAGAGCTCTCAAAAAGCAAAAAAAGCTTCTGCTGGAAGTTCTTTTTCTTTTGTTAACTTCCCCAACCATCATAAGAAGGGGGGAAATTCAGAAAGAAAATGATGAAGAGGAGGAGGTTTCCTCTAACTCTCCTGCAGTGTGATGGTCCCGATCTATATCAGGGCTGTGTGAAATTGCATTTGTGTAAATACAAAAGACTAGGTTCAGCTACATGCTGTGCAATTAATGGAATGTGTAGTTTGATCCCTAGAATCTTCCAGTGGAATAGTGCTGAGGGGCAGGTACAGGAGCTACAGAGAAGCAGGGAACAAGTGCTGCTACAGTTCTGCATGGAAACTGGGATTCTCAGATCACAGCTGTAGCGAGATTTATGAATACCATCTGACCTCTGGGACATATCAACAAAGCAGGAGCACAAGCCGTTCATATGTCTTACCTCTCAGCTTTCCTGATATATAAATCTATCTGTAAAGCTTTAAAAAACAAACTTCTGCTTCCCACAGATATCCAGTCCTACATGAGTACCTTATGCACATGAGCAGACACAACAAGCTATGGGTTATCTGAAGGTTGTCTTATCTTCAAACTGTTCCTGCTGCCTGGGTTCATATGACATGACATGACAAGCCAGAGTAAGCCAGGCACTACTAAAAAAAATGCTGTCCACTTGCACCCCTTGATGAGCTATTGTGTTGTGCAAACCAGATTATTATATTCAAATCCATTCAACAACAAAACCTGCCAAAATACATTTGCTACATCAGCTGCAAACTCTTGTCTACCTCTTCATAGCCACAGTTCTGTTCAGAAAAAACTAACACTCCAGTGTTTCATATCACATGGAAATAAATTGGTCTGACATCATCCCAACTTCTTTCAGTTTCAACATACTTAGGAATATAGCCTAAATCATCATATAGCAACACTTTTAGGATAGACTACATTAAATTTAATTAAATATTGATATTGGGAAAGTCACACACAAGAATCAAAGTGGAGCATTAATGTTGTATAAGTAGAATAACGAGAAAATGGTCACACTTCGGTTCTGCATCTCAGGCCAAACTAAGGATAAGACAGGGCCTCTTATTTGCATTCTGTTGATATCCATGTGTTTGGCCCATTTATGTAAAGTGGGATGGACGGAGCCTATTCTTTACAGGAACTGCTCTTATGCAAATCTGTGATGTGACTACACTTTGAGTGCTGTATACAGTTCTGATCACTACACCACAAAGGGATATTGTAAAGCTGGAAGAGGTACAGAGGCAGTCAATTAAAATGATCAAGGGGTGGGGGCAACTCCCCTATGAGGAAAGGTTATGACATCTGGGACCGTTTAGCTTAAAAGATGAATGTGGGTGGTGGGGGGGATTCAAGATGATCTGAAGAATTAACTAATAGAATGTTCCAGAATTTAACCAGGCATGTCTTGTATCTAAAGTATGTTGCTATATGTCCAGGAACAAGCATAAATGAATCTAGCAACTGCAGTACAATACTACATCTTTTTTTTCATAGCCTAGATGTGTTTTTGAAAAAGTTAAGAAGGCAAAACCAGAGGATCTTTAACATTGATAAAGGATGATATTTCTTGGGTAACAATTTTAAATAATAACGACAATGACATATTTGCGCTCTGCAACATGTCAACCACACAAGGGAAAAAAACCTGCTTGATCTTTAAAACCATACCAACAGTTACTATCTGCAATTTGATCTTGTATCCTTTATTAGATCTTGTCTAATGTCAATAGTGTTAAATGGCATTACATTGATATTAAAATTTGTCCTTTAACATATATGATCCACACAAAGTGTTAATCTGTAAGAGCTGGAGAAAGGGAGAACTTCAGCTCTGTTTGGTATGTGAACATGAACATAGGAAACTCAGGCATCCTATGAAAGCTCAGGTTATTTCTCCAGTACTGTTCATACTATGTGGCAGTGGCATCTGAAGCTCTCAGAAGGAGATCATTCTTTGTGCTGTGAAGATCATCTTAACTAGGGATGCCATAGTTCAGGGTGGGGAACTCCCAGCCCTTGGGCTAAGCCCAGCCCAAGAAGATTTCCTCCAGTGCCCTACTCCTTGTCCAGACCCTACTTTCTCTCCCAGCACTAGACAAAGGCTGCTCCGGGAGAGGAAACAGCACTCATCTCTAATGATTGACTTGAGAGGACAGCAGGGTTTCTCAGTGCTAGAAAAGAGGTCACTGGAAGAGGACACTCTGCTATCTATGATCACTGCTGGAAGGTAATGGTGTGGGTTGTACTAGTGTGAAATTCGCAGATTCAGCCTAAGAGTGTTGTGCTTCCTGAAAGGAGCCGGGTTGTGGCTGAGGAGAACCTCTGCTGATTCGAGTCTGAGTATATAGAGAGCACAGCTTGAGAGTGCTCTACTGAAGAGGCTTTATTAAAATAAAACTTAGGTTTGTTTGGAAGGCTGACTCTGGTTGAGTCAGTGAGGTGTAAGGCATCAACTTTGAAAAAAGGGTTTCCTCTCCCAACACAAGAGAAAGGTTGCTTTATCCTGCACTGAAAGGAACTGCAGAAAGAAGCAAGAACAATCCCTCCATGCCAGTCCGTGCATGGCTTTGAGGAGGGCCTTTTTGCTGGGGGTCTTCTCTGTGATGGTATCAAGCCTTGCAGAGGTTAATCTGGGCCTCAACCCCTTTCACAAATTGAACCCAAGATCTTCTACATACTACTCATATGATTTATTATCAAGCGATGGTCCTTCTTCAGCGACCATGGCTTCCCTACCATGTCTAGCCTGACCCTCATTTAGATCAGGCTACAATATATCCTACTGCAACTTATTCCCATAGTGGGAAGTGCTTGTGATGGCCACACTGCCAGTTGACAATGCACCAAGGAAAACATTTTCCACTCTTCTATTTGTGTCAATAGTTGCTCAATCTCTTTTGTCGTGTTGCTGAATATCATGCACATTATAAAAGGCAGCCATTGCTCCTTAAAAATAAGAGACTGTGTGGTCACCGAGCCACCGACGTGGTTTTGCAGTAAAATACAACATAAGGAGAGAACACTCTGATTAAAATATCCTGCTTCCTACACATTTTCACCACAGACTTTTTTTCTTTAGACACACATACATTTCCCAAAACAGCTCTCTTGCTGACAGATAATTTAAAAGAAACCTACACACCTAGGTTTGCCCAGGTTTTACCCAGGAAGTCAAAAACTCTGAGGTTTCATCTTCTATTCAAGCAAACATCTTTAAGGACATTTGTGAAAGAGTGCATCCATAGCACAGGAAACTAATATATGCATGTATGTATGTATGAACAATTCTCTTAGGAAAGAGAGAATGCAGGGCTGTGTACTTTGAAAATATTTTGTACCCCCAAAAGCCAAATGGCTTAATTTTTCCACTGTGTTGGGGAGAGGGAAAATAACTGAAACAATTGCCCTCTCACAGATGATGCTAATCACATGGTTCGGGATATGCACACTTGAAAAGCATCCTTTTTAACCCAGCCCCTAATGTGTTAAGCAACGAGGGCAGGGTGGAAGTGTCAGGTCTGGAGGCTGGCTTGCTCCTCAGACCAATTCAAGGGGCTGAAAGATGCCAAGGGGATCGTGCCTTACCCCACCAAAGGCCTGATCTCCAGTGTCATTAGCCACTCCCCCCCCCACACCACACACCCACACCCACACACCTCTTTCATACAAGGAGAGAGGGACTCCACTGACACTTGGGACAACTGTTCCTCCAAGTGATACCCAACTTGGTTGTCTCTTCAGGAGAGTTGAGGGCTGTCTGAGATGCTCCTCTGTGCAGAGAGAAAATAGAGTCCCACACCTCTCCATGCATAAAGATAGGCATGGAGTCTTCTGGGTGAGGTGATACTATGAAAAGTGAGGGGGTGGCAGACTTCTTTAGTGGCCTGGACTGGGAACCTCCACAATACAAACTTGGTGCATGAGCTAAAGGTTCTCCAATGCTGCTGTAAAAGACATCTGGAGAATGTCTGAATCAAGCCAGTGTTGCTAACCAGGATCAGATTTTTGGCTCTGGAGTAGCTGTTCATTGAAAGTTACTTGTAGTCTCTTGTATGACAGAGTTGGAAAGAAATTGCTTTTTATCTGATGTGACCATGGAGGTGGTGGCCTCCATCTCACATCACTTCCTCCTGCCTTTTAACCCCACCATGCAGGTCATGGACTCACACATGCCCTTGCATGGCACTGAAGACAGCTATTGAAGAACAAATGGCTCCTTGTCACCATTTCCCTGTACCGCAGATTTAAAGATGACTAACAACTGCAGCAGAGAGATCTATGATGGTAGGGAATCATGAAACAATGAAAATTGTTGCAGAGTGAAGTGCTCGTGTTCAGGGTTCCAGTCAAACGGACATGGATTCTTCTACAGTACTCCTTCCCAATCTTTCCTAACCTGGGTTTTGTCTCTCCTGCCCCACAATAGTCTACTAGTATTCCATAGCCACTGAGCATGCTCCATCCTCACTGAACTACTTATTTAGGTCCCCCTCCACTAAGTATATTTCTATCCTAAAGATTATTATGTGTTTAGAAGGTATTTCAAAACCTTCTTTTAACACTTGATTTAACAGCTCACTCTGCTACCAACAGGTTTTCCCCACTTCTTTGAACTGTTGGCCTGTTTTTAATACTGTTAGCCACTTAGAGAGCCCCTAGAGGGCTATTCAGCTGCCTACACATTTGAAAATAAGTAAATACATAAATAAATGTGTTTCCTCAGTTCTTTAATCACCAGACTCTACTGCAATAAACTCAAGAGCAATGTACCTTTCAACTTGAGGTCTACGTTATGCCTCAACCATGGATAGATTCCATAACTTGAAGAATCTTCAGGAATTGGATTATTTTGTATCCATCCTTCACAGGCAAACCGGAAAAAATTATCACAGGGATCCACAGATGTATTTAGCTTGCTTTTGATGGCAGCAGCTGGAAAGATTCACATAATTTTATGAATGCATGGCAGCCATTATTATGAAATTCAAGCCATAATTGGAGCATGTCCAGGTTGCATATGATACAAAGCCACCTCAGGGTGGGTTGTTGGTGCAATTACCAAACCACCCACAACCCCAACATAACCCATGGGTGCTTACTATGGGTTTGATGTGCCTTATAATGTATGCCTTGGTTCACATGACGTGTTCATTTGGCATTCAGTGCTTGACATGTAATTTCTCCATTCTTTGGCAAATAGTGGTTTCCATGGGAAATTTAAGTATGAGAAATGGCATCATGTCTCAATCTAAATTGGAAGCTTTTACCCAAAGCTGTGGGAAGATCTTGTCACATTTTGTCCATGTTTTGTCCAACTAGTTTTACAAAGAGATCTATTGCCATGTGGGCCTCATGGAATTATCTAACAGGCCACTAGGGTAGCCACTCACATATTCCTGAAAGACTGGAATAACTTCCTAAAAATCCTGTTAAAAAAAAGGATTCCAATTTGCATGATATTTGCACGTGCAAATTTGCATATATAAGTGCATATTTAGAGAAGTGCATATTAATTTAAGTAGAAACTGACTTCCCTCCAGATTTTGTTACCCATACTTGCTAGGGCTTATGGGAGTCAAAGCACATCTGGAGGGCTACCGGCTCCCCTCCCAAGGGTTAAATGGATGCTTGTTCAGATAAGCAGAGTTCTAAAATACTTTTAAGGAGGAGGATGCCTTCCAGATTTAGCAGAAATGGCTTCGCTGTATGCATCAGTTTATTAAGGCCATCTGACAGCTGCAAACATAAACATTCCATGTTTCTCCATAACAATGGGCTGTGACTGTAATACAAGAAAGAAAGACAAATCTCTTACCAGCTTCGATGCATTCAGGAGTCAAGCAATACTCTTGCTTCGGGTGAAACTTTATAAGGTCTTGGCTAACTGCAAGACAGAAGAATAACATGCATTGTGTTACCTGACAAATTATTTGCTTGATTCAAGGACATCATAACCTCTGCAGCTATGGAGCTTTTCATAAACACACAGAAATACAAAAAAAGGGTGAGAACTGTCAATTTATATAAACATTTCCAAAATCCATAGTTTGTTTATTTATTTATTTATTTATTAAAACATTTTTATGCCACCCCATTCGCCGAAGCCTCGGGGCGGCTTACAACAATAATAGTTAGTTGACATACACATTTAATAAATATGCTGTCCAATTGTGGATTTTGAAATTTTAATTAGTTATAATTCAATATTTATTCAGCCGGGAGACAGTGATCTAACAGGTTAGCCTGACAGCATGTTGGGTGGCCAGCAAGAAAACAGATAGTATGTGTTACGATGCACACTCTAATTTAAAATCAAGCGCACACATTGTTCACTGTTGAACTTTGAGTGCATAGAAATACCTGAGACTACAAAAGATTCAGAAACAAGGCCCCTGAAAGTAATTATTTGTTGCATTAAAGAATAATTTAAACTGAATTAAAATAAGAAATTGGGGAAATTAGAATTATATATCCAAAGGACATTAACTCTGAGAAGGTTAAAAGCTGACACACACTTAAAAATTAGTAGCTTTTTTTCTTAGAGATAAAGTTTGACAAATATATGGTTGCAGGATTGAAACATTAAAAGGCCTTAGGAGTAGTTAAAAGATTAAGCAAAGTAAACTGGGTGCTCATTTTCCAGATTTTATCTGCTTTAAACAATACATGGAAAATCATTAAAATACTTCCTGTTGTATTTTATTCCTTAATTGTATATAAGCCACCAAGAGAGTCTATGGCTAATTGGGTGACATATAAATCAAATAAATAAATAAACAGGTGCTTCTAAGGTCACCATTCTGCTCTAGCAAGCTATGGCTTGTAAACTACAAACAACCAATGAAGAGACCCCCATGGTTCTGGTGGTGAACTGTGGGTTGTTCACCATGGTTTGTTATATCAGCTGTGTCCAGTCTCTTGCACAGTTTTACTCAAATCAGCATAACTCATATTTTTTAGTGACAACCAACACTCCACCTATACTCAGTCCTTCAGTGTGCAATATTATGCTGCCTGAACCTAGTCATGTGGCCATTTTCACTTTGGACATGTGAGTCTGGAATGCACTAATGAAACTAGTATTCTACCCTTCTTCAGGGCAGAAATACAGTCCAAATTTCAAGCAAAGATCCCTTCTTCCCAAAACAGCAGAAATGTGGGTGACACCTAGATCCCAACAGCACAGGAAGCTGCAAGCAAGGCATTCAACTTCTCAGCGGTAAATACACCACTCATAGCACCAAGCCTTGAAACAGAGTTTGAAGTCAACATCTACGATCAACATGCTACAGGGATAGATGCTCACATTTTCCTGCCATTAGCTTTCTCTTCAACAAAAGTGTGCACAAGCAGAGAAGAACCAGGAAGAAGGAAAAAGACACCTGTGTCTTTAAGTCTTTAAGTGTATTAAGTCATTCTTATAGAACATTTTTGGGGAATTTAGGCAAGGCTAGGAGAGGAGAAGTAGAAATTCAGGAAAGGGTGGTGAGAAATAGACTAGTGTGTTGTAGCCCTCATCAATAGTATACCTTGACAAATAATCAATGCGTCTTTAATACAAAGATTACAATTAGCTAAATGCTTACTGTGTAGCTGCAGTAATGATCCCAATAAAATTAGACAGAAGTGAATGGGTTGAGAGCAGGAAGTCAAGTCAGTTTAATGGAAACAAGTGAGATGCATAGAAATGTTTAATTCAAATTCCTTCAGCAATATGCTGTTATGGGTGCTTCTCCAATATCAGGCATGCTTCATTCAAATGCATCTCCCAAAAGCTTCTCCAAAATTGAATTTGTACCCCTGCGTTATGAGTGACATAAAGCTACACATTGTGCAAATAGCATAGAAATGGTAAATTTCAGGAAAGATGCAATCCTAGAAAACTTCAGACAGAAAAAAAGCCTGAAATTCAGCATGCCCCAGCCAGGACTGTACCATATTTGGCTTCTGAAATGTCCTTGCTTAACTTCTAAGTGTCCTGAAAGAGTATTCTATCTCTCAAGTATGTAATAATGGCAAGGATGAACAAGAGAATTCAAGTATTAGCAGGTAATTTGATACTGAGGCTTTGGGAATGGCCACAATTTTAAATTAAAAACAAATTAGTTTAAGCTGTCACAGCTGGGATTTTGTTTGTTTTGCCATCATTTTGTTAAGCTGAAGAGCAGCCTTTTGAGCAGAAGATTGGGAAAAGAAGCACTTAACCCTTTGCAGAAGATAGTTTTCAATAGTAAATATGCATTTGGAACAGTGCATAGAAAAAAAAAGCAGCTTGGTAAACAAGCCACTGGAAGTTTTCAGCAGGTCCTCATTCATCAGACAAAAAATGCCATCTCCAGAGAATGCATTGATTTTTACAAATGTTTGTTTTAAAAAGTGCAAATGGTATCTAGTTTGTCCCCAATTCATCTATTTCAACCTTTAGTCTATGATTTTAGAAAAGTTAATAAAACGTGTAAATAAAACCAGGAAGTTTTGCATTAATGAAGAAATAACGTGATCCTACAAACAATTATACTTGTGCATGCAAATCATTCTGTTTAAGGAAATGTTATCTCTCTGAAGTAATTTGTATTTGTTGGCAGCGATCAGTTCTCTAAAAAGAAGAGAAGTTGGAACTGTGTGTTCTGAGAATATTTAGGAGTTTATCTAAGGACCTCCACTTAATTTGTATTTATTTTTTATTAATTACATGTATAAATCATACCCTCTGCTTGTCAGGCACCTATAGTAAAAGCATTAGAACTTCACCAGAATATTAAGCATTAAAATCTGGATGGAACAGAACAATTTTCACCTCCCATCTAAACTAAAACAGGGAAGAAGCCAATCTCACACCTCAGGAGAGACCCCACTCAGGGACTGCAGTCAGAAGCCCTGCCTTGAGTACCCACCAAGTTCTCCAGGGGGTGAAACATACAATGGTACCTCTGCTTATTATTATAAATTATAGGCAGCTTGCTATGGAAGGAGGTGGTCCTTCAGGTATCCTAGCTCCAAACTATTTAAGACTTTGTAAGACTAAACCAGGAATTTGGATTTTGCCCTAAATCATGCTGGAAGCAAATGAAGCTTGTCCAAGTTTTTCCAATGTGGTCTACAAAAGTTTGCCACTCCCGACCAAAGTTTGGCATCCATATTTTGCACTAACTATAGCTTTCCAAACACTTTCCACCTCCAGTAAGCTGCAAAAATCCAAATGGAATGTCATTAGGCATGAATCACTGTGGCCACATCTTCCTTCCCCAAGAAAAGGTGCAGATGGCACATTGGGCAAAGACACACCTGGTCACCACCATCACCTGAACTTTCAGGAAAAGTGTTGGTTCCATCCAAGCTGGATAGCTGATCTTTCAGAGGGAGTGGTATCCCATCCAGAGCAGATTTTGAGTTACATTATAACCAAGTCAGCAGTAACTCTCTCTTGGCTAGCCTGAGCTTCAGTTGGTTTACCCTCACCCAGGCCCTGCCTGCATTTTGACATCCACACCATCCTTGGCATAAGTTGAAAAAGAGAGACAGAGTAGGGTATTGTCAGCTTATTAATGAGACCCAACTCCCGAACTCCAAATGCCTTCCTCCTGCAGCCTCATGCAAATGTTAAAGAGCAGAAGAGAAAAAACAGAGTCCAGAGGAATCCCACAGTCCACAAGCTAAGCACTTGAACAATAGTCCCTTGCTCTTGCTTTCTAGGAAAAAATTGATCAAATAATAGGACAAAACCATCACAGAATGACCCAGGCCCACATGTCCTTTATCAGCCACACATCCCTAAAGGGCATCATGTTGATGGATTGAGTGCTGTGAAGTCCAACAACGATACACTTCCCCAGTCTTTTCCTGCATATGTCATTGTCCAAGACAAGCAGGACTGTTTCTTTCTCCAAAATGTACCTAAACCCAAGAAAGGATTCATCTTAGAAAATCTAGAGTTGTCAACACTACTTTCCACCCATGGACTTCATTCGAAAAAGACAGATTTGAACCAAGCCAACAATTATATCAGGTGTTAGAAGCTGATTTCTTTCATGCAAGGAAACCTCAACCCATCCACTTAGGCTTGCTCTAGCAGCTTCTATAAGTCAATATCAGTGTAGGGCTAAAGGTGATGTGATTGGCTTCATCCCTCCAAGCAGCAGCAGGTCAGAACATCAGGTAGTTCAGGCTGACAAAACTGGCCACTTATCTCAACTGTCTCAGTGTGTTTCCAATATGGATTCTCAATCAGAATGGATGAATGACCAGCTAAACCCCTTGCAAATATGTTACCATGCACTTTGCAAGGCTCTTCTTCGTTACCTTGTGCATCAGTGTATAACATTCCCTTAATCCTCTGAAACTGCTCTGCTGGACTACAGTGAGGAACGGAGGGAGAGAAGTAAAATCCCTTTACTGCCCTCACTACCACAGATTATATACTATAATAGCCTGTGCCAGGTTGAATTAAACCTGAATTTTTGTCCTTCCTCTCTAGCTATTTGCTGAGGTGCTCCATTGGCCTCTGAAGCTTTATTGATTCCAGGTGTTGCATATCTGCAGAGGACATTTAGTAGTGGTCTGGGCATGAGCCAGATTTTCTAAAACTGGCCAGGATGCTGCCAGCAATGCTTTGTCCTTTTCCTCTGATCTTTCTCATCAGCAAACATGGGTCATTGGAAATGCACTAAGGTGTTACAGATTCCCCAGAGAGATGTCTGATTTTCAAGGTTGTGGAGGAACAGTGAATAAGAAGTCTGACACTAAAAATGTTCTGCAGAGTATGTGAGTGTGGCAGGGGGAGGAAGGTTCTAGAACAGTACCCTTTCTCTTAGTTCGGTGACTCAGGGAGAACATTCCCAAGCTTCAGATTAGGGGTGGGCAACCAATTGCCCTCAGGTGTTATGCAATGACTAGTCCCCTGAGCCCCAACCAGTTTTCATACAAGCGTGTGGAAGGCAGGGGAATTACTGCATCATTCTAATTCTTTTGGACTACAAGTTGGATCATCCCTATCCAGCTGTGCTGAATAGAGCTGATGTGAATTGACATTCAGTACATTTACAGATAATTCCTGAGAGCTGCTCCAGAAAGGAATTTGGTCCTTGGGATGAAAGGTGTTTCAACTCCACTTTCCTACAAGATGAGCAGAGAACTTGTGGCTCTCCAGATGTTGCTATATTCCAATGCCATCAGCCCTAGCCAGAATGGCCAATGGTCAGAGATAATGGGAGCTGAAAAGCACAGGTTCCTACCCCTGTTTTAAAGGCTAATGGCAAATTCAGGATTGTGCCTTATCTTTCTCCTCTATCATTCTTTGTGGTGGTGGAGGATGCAATAAAATAACTCAACTCTTGGAAGCATATTAAGTTACATAAATAAATATATGAAATTGTGCAAAACAAATCTGCAAAAGATATAGTTTGGCACAACCCTATGCATGTCTTCCCAAAAGTTTTCTAAATTAAGTCCAATGAAGCTTTATCCCAACTAAGTGAATACAAGAGACTATCCTTAGTCTTAATTTAATTTCCTAGGCATGGAATCCAGATCATCTGATGTTAATCCAGAGAAAATAGAATAACATGCTAAGGTGCTCCATTGGGAAGATCCTGCTGTGTTAAGAGGAAAGTAGTACCATCTGTTAAATTTCTTGCAATCTTTGTTTTGTGAACATACAGTAATGATATATTTTCCTAGGCACACAGGAATGGTTTCATTAGTGTTTGGTAATTAGTTTCTTGTCCTGCAAGGCATATCTATGCTACAAAATTGCACTAGGTTTTCTACTATCCTAGCATCCCAAAACCATCATGGAAATACTGCTTTAGTGAAGGTGCTGAGAAGTCTTAACCTGTCATATCTCCACAGTTCCAGGTTTTCTTAAAGAAAATAAATTATTTTGAAACTGGTATAAATCTGTTGATATGGCTGCTATGTTACTACATGCAGCAGTGACATTTAGTAAAGAGAGCTTGGCAATGGACTCTGCAAATATTTCAGCACAAATTATGCTTAATCACATCCATATGTTGAAGAGGAAAATTTTTCTTTTGTCTGTTTCAGCTTTAAAACATTGAATGGAGAAATTCTCCCCACCATCACCAGCCTTCAGTTAAGACACTACAGTTCATCAAGATTGCTTTTAATTGTCCAAAGAAATGTGCATTTGCTCTGTCTAAAACTCCTACAGAACATTGAGTCATCTGTAATTTTGTTGAAAGTCAAATGGAACAAGCACCCATCAAAAGGGTTCAGGTATTTTGAGACAAAAGATAATGACCACATCAGCTTACCTGATTTAGATGCCAAACCAAGGTGGTCCTTTTTTAGATGGAGGAAATTGCCTCTTTTTCCACATTTCTGTTTCTTCTGGTTAATGTTACTACAGATTTAGAATGAAGTGACCAGAGAGGGGATGGTATGTTTTATATTATTTTATATTGTTGGTTCATTTGTGTCATTAGCTGTTACGGATTCTCTTGGAAAAGTTGGTTATAGATAAATGCATTAATAATTTATTGCAGTGTCTCTCCATCTTGTAAAAACAAGAATACTGAGGCTGCAAACCCATCCTCATTTACCTAGGAGTCAATCCCATTAAACCCAATAGGGTTTATTTTGGAATAGCCACACATAGTGAACTTCTGAAAAATCCTAGAACATGGCAGGAAGCTTGGGATCCTTGAACTCTCTAATGTATTCTTTGCATGGATCCTATCCCAACACCTCATTTGTACTGCCCATGTGGGGTCGTGATGATGTGATCAGACCATCAATCAATATACAAGTGGCAATGCCATTCCTGCTAGGCTTTGCAAATGAGTGCAAACATTGAAACTTACCCAGGAAGAGCACAGTGCCAAGCAGGACCGTGCTAGTCACAAACACGCCAAGGGCTATCCGGAGAGGTTTGCTGGCAGCTCTCTTGCTGGCTGGCATTGGGCTTCCTGCTGCCTCAGCTTCCATTGGGATGGCTTTGAAAAGCCCTCTGAAAGAAGTCCGCTTTCCTTTCGGCTTTGTTACTGTTCATTCACAGAGAAGTCCCATCCATGTGCACCCGTTTTGCAATCTTGCTTATTTATTAGACGCAATTTTGCTGTCAGGACCCATTTCCAAGTCCCTTGCTATTCCCAAAATGGAGGTCAGCTTGGGAAACTACATAAGCTGCGGTATTAAGTTTCTTCTCTGACCAGGACTTGGAAAGACACACCGCAACAACTCAATTTATAGCTCTTGCCGTTTGCAAGCAGAGCACTTTTATCAGCAGTTCAGGACATAAACATTTCACAATGTTGCCCAGATGGATTGTTTCAGCAGTCCAAATTCCAGCACTTAAAAAAAATTCTTCCAATCAAAAAGCAAGATATCAGACAAAGTTTTGGCAGCACTACATTGACGGCAGTGTTTCCTTGCACCCCTTCAGTTATCCACAGACCATCAGTCCCTTCTCAGTCTAGCGACACCATTTGTTTTCAGTGAAGAAAGACATCCTCCTCAAGCACAGAATCCTTTTTAAAGCTTTCCAAGGAGTTCTTGGAATATCTTGGAGAGTTTTGGGTGGTTTATATACGACACCAAGTGCCAAACATCAGAGTCATGCTCAAGTGAAAGCAAAACAGTTATTAAAACAACCTACAGAAGGGTTTTGTTTTGTTATTTTTAAAGAGCAAGTTATATTTCAGCATCTGTGGCACTTTTGTAAGCTCTATCCAAACATAGTACATTACACTGAGGATGAAAGCTGGGATGAGCTGTCGTCCCACAGACAGCAAGGATGAGGTGTGTTACAGAACAGTGTCTGTTTCCCAAGCAAGGCCCCAAGCAAACATCCTGCAAATACAGGCATTTCACACTTTCAAAGGTTGAGTTAAGAGAAATAGTTCTCTTAAAATGTGCTGCATTTACTACCTGTATTTAATAATGTTTTGCAGAAACAGGAATGCTTGAAACTGAAACAAAAACTACCCAATATGTTAAATACACGATTGTATGCAACCTGTTTGATTTTAACTGCAGCAGCATTTGTGTGTGTCTGATCAGAAAGTCAGACACTTCCACGCTCTGCGCTGCAGTCTCAATAACCCACCACCACCACTTCAGAGTTGCTTTTTGCAATGGAAGGAAGCAGTTAGTGGTGTGAATAAAGCAATTCCTGGGGCTGCTTTCTGAAGAGGGGTGCTGGTTAAAATTATCTAGAAGGCATACCTTGGAAACTGATCCTAATCTGATTTTTCTGCCTATGAGCAGTACAAAAAGGGGACTTTCAGTAGGGGCTTTCCGAATGGGATGGCGCTTATGCTCAGAAGTAATTTCCATATTATTTTCTGTTTTTATGGATGCACTGTTTTATTATTTCTTGCTAATGTTTTAGTGTCTTAAATTGGTGATTGTATGCATTTATCTATATAAGCCACCTGGGTCCCTTTGAAGAAAAGAGGAGGGATATAAATGTTTTAAATTAACAATAATATATTCCAGGACTGCGCCCTGGCATTTGACAGCAGATTGTAGACCTCAACGTTGGCTCAAAATTACGCCCTGCTCGTGCCAAGATTGGATGCTGCCATCCTTCTCTCCCAGAGTGTTTAGCTGAAAAGGCTGGTTAAAAAACGCACACTCGGAAGAGCTGCCAACCAATTCACTTGCCATGTTTCATTGGCTGAAGTTCTCACAGGGAGCAGCTGACCTTGGATTTCACACCATCTTTAATCCTACTGCAAGAACAATCCTTACTCCGTCTTTCTATCTGTTCCATTCTGCATTTACCAGTGTAAAATGCACCTATGTGTAGCTGTGCTGATTTTAGCCTTTTTAATAGAATTTGCTAGATAAATTGTGCTGCTTTCATGCCTTCCAATAGATCAGCTAATGAATCTCAAGTGTTAAATCAGATAAAAGGTTGTTTCTTTGAGCATCTATGCTCTGCTGTTGAATTGGTTCATACCTGAAAAGAATCTTCAGCAACCCAAGTAATAGTAAGCTTTTCTACACAAAATGTTTATCGTGCACTCCTGTGCATTCCACAGTTGTTTCCATGTTCTTTAGATGACATCATGATTTTTCAGTTTTGCTTTAGTTTTTTTTAAAAACATTTTCCTGGCCAGGGGTGAGGCTTAGAGGGAGAAAAACTGGATTTTATTTCAGAAAGCAAAAGCAAAACCAAAAGTGGTTTCTACTTGTGCATTTGGGCTATTCTGCTATAGCACAATGCCACCTAGAGGTTATGTAGCAAAAAAGCAGTCAAGGTTTAATTGTAGAACTTGGATCGCAATTCTGTGAAAAACTGAAAGTGGATACAGCAATTAACAACCTCATGTAGAAAAGCTCAATGTCATAATGCCATTGATATTTGAATACTAATGTGAGAATTTTGTTTCAGTTTGGTTTGAAAAGAATATTCTAATATTTGCAAAGTTTTCCATATTCAGGACAAATAGAAGTAGATTTTTTAAAATGTAGAAACACTTTATGGTATTCAAAAACATCACTTTTTTCATGATGAGAATCATAAGTTTGAAAGGTACCTTAGATATCATCTAGTCTCTCTCTTTGCTCAATTCAGACTCTGTAGTGCAGGGTGCAGTTGCAGCATCTCTGACATATGGCTATCCAGCCTCTGCTTAAAAACCTGTAGTGAATGAAAAAGCACCACCTCCTGAGACAACGTCCTGGTTCACATTTGACAGTAGCAATTCCTGAGTTCTGTAACCCAGGATTTGCTGGAGAGAAGTGGAGCACATTTGTCATTTCTGATTTCACTTAGCAACCTGGAACTTTCTGTTCCTGAAGTATGCCATGCTATTCAATCTGGAAGCTCTAGCTTATAAACAACACAGAATTAATCCAACAATTGCATGGCTTGTTTCCTGGTTTTCCACATTCAGGTCTCATGAAATGACTCATGGACAGTCCATTGACTGCATTGTGAATTGAAATTGGAAATTATTTGCTTGCTTCATTCATTTCCAGCAAATCCTGCATTTGTCTCTGTCTCATGTAAAATGGATCAATCTATTCTGCTGCTGAGAAGAGTTTTCACTGTTAGGAAACTGTTTATTGAATTTGGCTGTGCATATGGGTGAGAATTGTGTTTTAAGTTCATTTTCAAAGAAACCAAATTAACAATATTCTATCGACTTGAGAAAAAAAGAATTAAAGGATTTGGCATTTTTACAAATCCAATGTGATAAAAAGAAAAGTTCACAGAATTACCCATCCTTATTTCTGAAAACTTGGTACAGCATCCACATTGGCCCAGACCAGACTGTGTTCGACAACAGTCCATGTGAATGCAATTGCATCTTTGGGCACCGTTATTTGATGCAATTAGCCATGCTGTAGTACATTATGTTGCAATCCTATGGCTGCTTTGGCAGAAGAGGGTCCTACAACCTTCATTCCTCAGCAAGCCTGCTGGCTAGAGAACACTGCGAGTTGTAGGACTTTTCTTATACCTAAACATGTATAGGATTGCACCCTAACAGAATATGAAAATTCTAAAACTGCATTTTCTGACATCTTAAAAAAAATTAGGGTGTGAAAGAATCAAATTCCTCAAGAACTCTTGAATACCAAAAGATGTCTTGTGTGTTAAAATCAAAAAGTTCTTATACAGCTTCAGGTTAAGGCTGTGCAATATTTCCAAATTCTTACTGGTAGGTGAAAAAGAAACCCAATATTCCTGGGTACTCTAGTTAATAAAAACTATTGCAAGAATGAAACTGGAATTTTAAAAGTGTTCATTAAATTCAACACACTCTATTGCATAGATATTTGAAACCACCCTGTTATTTTTAATTCTCCAAAAAAATACCAGCACAAAATAACAATTTTATTATGTCACTAACCAGTCTAGGTTAATTTTTACCTTAGGAATCTATTAGCCCAATATATGAAAGCCACAATTTCATTTTGAATTTTAGCAAAATGAAAACTGGTCATATAAACTTTCAGAGCATCAAAATGCAGTCTTACTTCTGGACAACTGGAATGAGAGGATTAGACTTCAGCCTTTCAGCCCATACTATGGTTTCTTGGGCTGACTATGTTCTTGATTTTGTTGATGGTAGTGTTGTTTTAATGTGAGACCTGTTTTCCTGGACAAAAGCAAACAGTAGTTCAGTTGGTGATGAACTTATTACTGCTTTAAAGATGCAGCCCAAGTTCCTGCTTGTCCACATAATACAAAGCAAGCAATAGAGACAATACCTGTCTTTCCATCGCACTTTTGAAACATGAATTATCAAGTTGACAAAGAGGCACAAATACCTGTGGAACTTCTGTGGTTCATTCCATTTATAGTGCATTGGTGCAGACTATTATGTTTGGCCTGCTGCCCAGGCTGAAAGCAGAGATATGTCAGTGGGGAACTTACGATGTCAACTGCGTGCAATTCCGTGCTTGTGCTTCACGCTCAGCACTCAACACTATTAGAGGAATGTCTCCCCCCTCCCACCCCAGCTTTGGACAGTGACAATACATATTTCCTTAGTTGTTCAATCAGATGCTGCTCTAGGAAGCAAAATGTCAGGTTTCCAAGAATGAATCACGGTGGATGTCTGGATGGCAGAACTTAGGGAACAATTCACAATATCATAACACCTTCCCAAAATGTTCAACTGTCCAAAGTATGCTTGCTTAAATCCAGAAGTGTATGAAAGGGTCTTGTAACCATCAGATATAAATCTGGGTGTGAGAAAGAGTTCTGAAGACCAAGTCATGAAATAAAACCATCCATTAAGGCTACATTTTAAGTATCTGATAGTAGCATTTTGTTACCGTCACCTTTTGACATTCACTGGAAGCGTACACACTATATATTACAGCTTTGAGGGTATCTGTTATTCTATTCATCTACTGCCTGAAAATAAGGCAAGAGTATATACCTAAAGTTCTCCAAAAGTACAACTGTTTTTAGGCTACTTATTGGCCTTGATTCAAAATGTTTTAATTATTAATTTATACAGTGTAAAATTAACCTCATTGATCAGAAAATCCCATTCTTCATAATAACATATCCACGGACATTATTCCCCAAGTTGGGTCCCTTAGGCATGTGATACTACTGTCAATCCCAGTCAGCCATACTTTTTTCCACTGATTAAAACACACCCAAAATTAATATCTGGCTGCATATTTAGGAAAAAATGACCATGAACCTGACTGTTGGGGAGCTTGTCCAGCAGCATAGAAAATGCCTGAAAAACTGATGCGTTTGAAACACACTACATATTACTGTCCTCTGAGGAAGGGCAGCGAAGATGCACATGGGCACATTAGATTTTAATTTGCTACAGGCTTCTTAAGGGTGCAATCCTATGCAAGCCCTTTTCCTTGCGAAGCAAGCATAGGATTTCACCCAATATGTACAGATATGAATATCATAAGCTTGAGCAAGTGTAGAAGGAAGACACCTGTCCATAGCCAACACTGTACTGGGAAATGTGTTTGGCCGTCCCACTCCATTTCCATTTGTGACTCAAGCCTGAACAGCTTTAATTACTTACTTACCTGCTTACTATACAGCAGGGTGAAAAGCAGGTCCTGACCGAGCAGCTCTGCTTGGTGTTGGTAGCCCCTCCTTCCACTGCCTCAGACTGGAACCACCCTGCTCTGAAATATTATTTAGTTCCCATGCTAAAATGATCATGAAAGTACCTTTGAGAAAACCCTGACTTGCCCCTGCTCTGCATGGCTCCTCTGCCCTACAAAGGATTTGACAGAACAATAGTGAACACTTCAGCTGGGTTGAGCTCCATGTGAAGTTCTACCAGGGGTTCAACAGAATCAACACAGGGAACGTGAACACATGCCCATCCGCAGCCAAGCAGGGCAGTGTGGCCCGTTTAACTTCCTTAACCCACAGCTCCAAGTCTAAACCCCTCACTGGGTCCTCTCATAAGCGAAGAGTCCAAGCCCTGAGAGAGCCACAAGCCTCCTGGCCATGAGCTCCTCCTTGCCCAGCATCATGAGACAGTGTCAGGGAAGCAATTGCCTAGCAATATTTTCCCAGTTTTTCATTATTGCCATCAATCTGAAATAGCAATAGTAGGGTTTATTATTGTTCCCTTGCTTCCACCTATCAAACACCGGTGCTCCCCCCGGTCCCCCCCCTGCACACACACACCATTTGAATCATTCTAATGAAGCTGTGTGGCCAGGGAACTGCGAGGGGATCATATTGCAGTGCCACTTGCTCTATGCCATCAACACAGAATCATTTATTGCCATGCAGAAAGTTTGAGGTTTAAACCTCAGCATTCTTTGGCGGCATTAATAAGGGCCTTCTCAGTCATGGCCCCCAGTTATGGAATGAACTGTGTATCATAGCCATCCGGTGCCAACTCTAATATCATTTAGGCAGCAGGTTCAGACTGTCCTCTATGACAGAAATATTAAATTACTTTTGATAGTTTTGCTGAGATTGTAGGAGCAGGAGCTCCTCATGTCGGGTTCCAGAAGATTCTTAGGAAACTTTTGCATAGTTGATAGCTTATTTGATTACTCAAAGAATATAACTTATGGGTATTTACTATCTCTTTGTGGTAGTTCTTAGAAGCTGTTAAGAACAATGGTATAAAAGATAAACATGTTCCAACCAAAGACAAGCATTTTTATATTTAATTTATTTATGTTTGGTGATATTTGTATTTTATCTTTGTAAGCCATCCTGAGGCTTTTGCAAAGGACGGCATATAAATATCTTAAATAAATAAATAAATAAATAAATAAATATTATATTGGGTAATTATGCCAGCTGCTTAACAGATCCTATGATTTTTATTTGTGTAAGGTGTTATAGCTTTGTAAATTTGGTTTTAATTCTGACTTTTAAATTTTGCATTGTACTTATTCAAGGTTATCTGAATGTTGTGTTGCATTCTATGGTATTCCTGTGCTGTTGTAAACTGCCCAGGGTTAGTGCCCGCGATTGATAAGAGAAATATTGTTATAGTTGTTGCTGCTGCTGTTGCTGTTTATTAGGGGGCTAGGTAACATCCATCTCAAACCATAGTGTCACTGCAAGAAGTGAATTTGTAAGACCAATGGTGTTTGTCAAATAAGGTAGTTTCCCATGAGCTGAGTTTCAACACTGCCTTTTCCAAATGTGAGAAAATGGCTACAAAGAATTGTGTCCTGAAATTAGTGCCAGATGAGGAACAGTTGATCCAATAGCAACAGGCCAGGAAAAAAATCCCATTCGCTTTGTCATTCATTCAAGGAGGTTGTATCAGAAACCTGACTGTGGCTGGGCTGAGCTTTATGATGAAGCACATTAAAATCCTGTGCACACAAAAAACAGGGGCAGGAAGAAAGAACCAGTGAAGGATCCTGTGTGGTGTGGTGCAGCAAATGTTGGACTGGGATCTGGGAGATCCAGGATCTAATCCTTAAGGTCCTCACTGGGTAACTTTGGGCCAGTCACTCACTCTAAGAGGGTTGTGGTTGTGAGGACAAAATAAAGTGGAGGGAAACTATGTAAACTGTCTTGGTTCCTCAGAAGAATTAAAACAGAGGGATAGGAATGCAATATCATACTAATAATGAAAAAAGAGGGCTGCCTTAGTGTGTGTGTGTGTGTGCGCTTTAATCTGTCTAAATGGCTGAGTCCCAGATGTGAGGTGCGGGAGTTCACAGTACAGAAGCAGCAAGATTTACTTAGAGTAATGCATTCTAAGTGTAGCGGTTTCACTTGAGCAAATTTGTGACATTCCTTCCAAAGTGACTGAATAGGAAAAAGCCACACTTTGGAACGAATGAAGGATTTGGGTGACCACAGCTCTCCAAGTGTTCTGGCAGATCTGCTTACGATAGAAAGTTCTTCCAAAGTCAGGAGGGTCCTTCTCAGAGGCAATCTCCTGATTGGTTACAAATTGTTACATCCTTTCCCAAGAAATGGGTAAACATTCCTTTTAACACAGATATAATTTTGTGGGTGTGACCAGGGGAACTGCTTGCATAATATATTCATACCTTCTAGAGAACTGACTACTACAATTGCAATGCTATTCAGGAGCTTTTGTACACTGTTGCATCTTTTTGTATCACATCTTGGCATCTTGTATATTTTTATAATTGGCTTACTGATTCTATATATTATATGGTTGGGAGGAGGGATGGTTATATATGCTTTTAGAAAGGCTATGATAAACTGGCAATAATAGTGCAATTTATACACTGCACATGATAATACTTTTCATTAATTTTTGGTAGCTTATGAACTTTGCCCATGAATCTTACATATGTTTAAGGAATTACTGCATATTGCTCCCTTTCCACCAGTATCCATGGAAAATGGTAGTTCACATCGGAATGGCAATGCCATGTGACACAATTACACTTTGCTGTATTTATACACAAAATATGTTATATTATTCTAACAGCAAACTTGAGAGCCTGTTATTTTGGTCATTAAATAGGGCAACCTTTCACAACAGAGTATGGGTTTTACATACTCAGACTTCCTATGTGTTCTTGTTATGTGCTATCAAGTTGTCTCCAAGTATGTTGACCCTATGAATGAATGCCTTCCAAAATGTTCTCTCCTTAACAGCCTTGCTCAGTTCTTGTAAACTCAAAGCTGTGGTTTCCTATATGGAATCAATCCACCCCGCAGTCGGTCTTTCCTTCTGCTTTTGTCTTCTCCAGCGAGTTTTGCTTTCTCACAATGTGCCCAAATTGCAACAGCCTTAGTTGTGCCATTTTTGCTTCCAGGAAAAATCTAGTTTGCTTTGATCCAAGATCCACTTGTTCATCTGTTGGTTCAGGGTATTCTCAAAGCTCACCTCCAGCACTTTATTTCAACACATCTATTTTGATCATCACTGCCATTGCCTGTGAAATAATTTCTGCCAGGATTGCTCTCACTGCCTGTAACCCAGGAGCTGTCTTTCAGGGGTATCTTTACCCCGTTTAGAGATACCCACTCTCTTCTGATGTGATCATTACTCCTTCAGAGTATGCATTCTACTCTGGTGTCCCAGCTTTGACCATGCCACCTTGGGTGACCTGCCACGAGACCACCTAGCGAGAAAATCGGAACTTCAAATGGTATTGACACTCTAAATGCCTTTCACCACATTGAAGTGTGTATCCAAGCATTCCCTAGGTACTCCCCCCACCCCTTTCCACCACTCTCAGAAGTGCAAGTCACTCATACAAAACAAGGTAGAAGTCCAGGATTTTAGCATAATTTGACTTAATGCAGGATACTCTCTAAACTCTTTTCATGCTGTTTTTTTCCTTCATTCTGCCCTGTCTTTCATAAATATTCGTAAGGATTTGTTTTAAAGAAAAAGCTCAGGGGTGCAAGTGGGGAAACTGGAAGCCCCAGTTGGACAATGTCGGGGGGAATGGTGCCTGCTGCCAAAATGAAGCCGGAACCAGTTCTGGACATTGACCCAAACAGTCAAAGAGGAGTTTTCTCCTTTTGTTCTGGCAGTTGGCAAATGGTGAGCTTTCAAGCTAAACTGAAGATGAGTGATCTCTGCTTGCAAACATGAAGCAATGGTTTGTATAACCCCGCCGTGGCAAGATGTTCTTCTTGTCTTTTCGTCCTGACATCTGTCAGGGAGATGCACATTTTGCACTTTGACCCGAGATTTAAAGTACTCAGACAAGTCCACTCCTCTTTTCTTTTGGGAAAGTGCCTTTTAAAATAGTCGTATATACCAACCAAAACTCACATTGCCATGTTAAAATCTTCATTAAAGGGGGCTCAGAAATCCTTTTTCCCAGTAAAAAAAGAAAGTTTGCACTTTTGAGGAGAGGGACAAAAATCACAACACTTTTTGAGCCTTTGGTTAAGTTCACCTTATGACAGCTGCTAAACATTTGCGAAAATCTGTGTGGGATATTTATAAAAAGTTTGCCAACCATGGACAGTTCCTCCAAAGCCGTCCAAAGCAGTTTGAAGAGGCTTTCAGTGGTTGTCAAAACAGAGCTCATGCAAGGTGTCGATGAATCTATCTGAAAAATGCTTTAGGATGCAAATAAGCTACAGGGATCCAAAAAGAGCTATCATAAGGCGGACAAAGGAAGCCAAAGCTAGCCACTCTCAAGTGCTGCTTGGCATTTGAGGGCACTGGGCAAACTTGAGAAGAGCAAGGCGAGTCACCACTCTTGCTGAGAATCTTACTGGCAGTTGTACATTACTCCCCATGTAATCCATCATCTGGCTTCATTATAGCTGAATTAAAAATGACCCCTAAAATAGGCCATGGGTTATCAGGGTGTTTGAGTGGGGGAAAATAGCTGTATGTGTAGCAAACATTGGGCTGGAATGGTTCAAGAAGCATCCATTGCTTGCTTCATGGAGTAGTCAGGTTGTGTGAACCAGGCCAATATATGGATGTGCTTGCTTGGAAGTTTCCATTGTATTCAAAGGGGTTTAACTCTTTATACATAGCCTTGGGAAAGGGCAGTTCATGATGTTAACGATATAAGCACATTCTTTGCTATTGCATTCCAAAAGAACCCACAGTAATTTAACCATTCATCCAGTGCAGTTAATAGCAGTGTAACTTTATTGGAATATATGCACTTTTACTACTGCAGTCAATACAATACCAGCAGTTTTATTTCAGCAAAATCTGATTAGTTATCAAACTTTTTTTAAAAATCATGAAATTTAACTATTAGGGGGAAGCAGCATTTAGTGCAAAGAGACAGCATGCCAACCATTTTGGGCTCAATCTGCATGTATAGTGAAGTGCTCATAATGGATGTTCCACTCAGTTGCACGTGTAAAATTAAAAAGTACTGATTTCCAAAATTAATAACATTCACAAAAAAGTGAAATTTCATATTGTATACTACAGCAACAAGCATATATAAATAGTGATCACAATTATGTAAGCATTTTCTCAGTATATTCAAGCAGTAACGAGGGAAGGGTGTCGGGGGAGTTGTTCAGCTCCTTTTAAGCACACACATCTATGTTATAATGGCATTCAACACAAACCTATTTTTAAAAGAATATTACTATTATTTCCTTTTTACTGAGAGGATGACATGTGTTTTAGGCAGCTTTTCAAACATTGCTATTTCTGGTCATTTCATACCAGATTTAAGACTAAGCTTGCTTCTATTAGAATATGTGAAGAGGTACTACTAAAACATCCCTTTACTCCCACACAAATCATATACTATATCCTAATATCTATGGGCTGGTTCACATGATTTATTTAAGCCACTGGCCTTAGCACGAGCCAGCATTCATTTTGAATATCCAAACCACGGCTTGTCTTGTTGTTTAAAGATGATGGCAGTTGCACAAGGACTAACACACCCTTGCATATACGAGGGTTGCTTCTTCTTTGTACAACGCTGGCTACCCAGGACTGTATGACATGACAATAAGCTTGACTATTCTAAAACTGTCCAGCAGACACCATGGCTCAAACAAACCAGAACAGGCAACAGTGACTGTGCAAACCATGTTTATGTATAAAACAAAATCTAACTGGCAACATGTTCTTCCTCCAAATCTAGCAGTGTATTGGACTCCTTTCTTTCTAGTAGCTATGATTCTTAGCTAATTCAATAATTTACTCTGCTTTCTCAACTTTTTTCTTGAGAAAGCTGTTCTCTCTAGATCAATACAAGTTGTGGGAAAGTTCAGTAACACCATACCGGTTTCAATCACAAAGCAAAAGCTTAAGAAACTATCTAGTAGCTTTGTTTTTTTAGTACTGGGGGGTATTCTGTAATTTAAGAATGGGAGGATCAAAATTATTTTATGGTGATTAGGAACATGTTAAAAAAATTCTTCTACTTTTCTAAGAAAGTGGCTATCATTTCCAAGTCAAAAGCATTGCATAATCCCAGAACAACATAAGTTTATTTCAGAAAATAATATCTTTTGTAATACATCACAGTTACAAACATATATGCTGAAATCTCTTAGAAGCCAGTTCTGAAAACTGTATTATGTCTGTTTATTGTAGTCTTGATCTGATCTGTGTGTTGTATGATCAGTTTATAAGGAGAAACATGGAAGAGCTATTACCAATCTATTACCAATCTATTCAAATGCAAGTAAATTATTCAGTGTAAATGTAGAACTGCATTTTTTAAACAGAAAAAAGGGCACTTTCCACACATGTATTCTGACCTGCATAAAGTTTGGTCTTTACCACTGGGAAGTTCTAAAATTAGTACACAGAGATTCAAATGGCTTATTAGGTAGTAGCTTCAATGCAGAGACACATAATTAAGGACTTGTGAGTTATAGGCCTATCTTTCTATGTCCCTTTTGTTAGCACAACAGAAGCCTGAGGTGCACGGTGCTTGTGTGTCAAGCAGTGCTCTGCCTCACTGCATAGTTCTTTCATGGATTTTAAGAGTCAATAAAGGACTATGGTCTCCTTCCTAAATACAAATTGAATTTTCCCTGGAGAAAGAGAATTGTGCAAAATGTGCTGGGCTTTCACATTAAGGGGAGGTAGAGGAAGGAAAGGACAGCATGCTCACCTTGTGATTTCTGAGGAGTGAGCCCAAGTCAGCCCTCCAGATATGTTACGAGTGACCAGTCTGCTGTCTGGGTATTAAGAGAATTTGGTTCAACACATTTGGAGGTACATTTGGGGAGGCTTGTCTAAGTGCCGTCCTTTTTCTAGCACTGTAAGCAAACATAACAGTGAAATGCAAAGCAAATGTTTCGGGTACTGGGGCGTAATTTGATGAAAGATATTAAGCAGGCAAGAAAAAGATGGTACATTTTAATTTTCCTTGTCTCTCCACAAACTATACAATAAAGATGCATTTCTGAGCTACTTTAAGGATCTGCTTATGGCAAAGTTATAAGCAAATAATCAGTACACAAAATGATTTTACAAAAATATAATTTCACAGCATTTGCAGAAGCAGACAAGGGTGAAGAAAATACAAATCCAATCAATCTAATAGGTATTTCAACATGCATACACAAAAACATGTGGGCCAGTCACTAGTTTCATCCCATCCATAAGGCTAGACTCAACTGAGTGTATTACAGACATGCACAAAATATAAATACAAGATGCACAAAGCTCTCAGGGGCACAATCCACCGGAAACTTCTCCTGCACAAACCACACAAATGAATGTAGCATCTTCTGTGTTTTTGAACTCAATTTCCATTCATGTGGATTGGCTATTAAGGAGAACCTTCCAGCACATTGTCTCCTAAGTCACTTGCCTTAATTTTCCCTTTTGAATAACCTTTCACACTCTAGGAACATTACCACTAAAGTTAAAAGGGTATAACACCAATAAATCTTCTCATACAGGATCCAGCTTCTCAGACTTTATTTGGAGGTCTGGGGGAGCACTCCATCCATGGTTTAAAACCAAAGTTTATAGTGCCAACAGAATTTGTTTGAACTACTATTCTTCCATAATTATAATAAATAACAGGGGCCAAGTGATTTGAATGACACTTTACTAACATCTTTTACTACTTAAGTCAGTGGCATTACGCTAGCATTAAGCACATTGTAGATCTCTTTACAGATGAAAACACGAGGGATTGGATAAGGATTTAGCCATACCTATAAGCAATCCACTGAATTTAAAAGGACTTTTTAGTCATACATATATGTGCCATTGATTGCAATGGGTCTACTCTTATGTGTGAGCCAAGCCAAGATTGTTTATTTTTGTGTGTGTGCGCGCGTCCACATGCTGAAAAGTCTACAACAGTTTTCCCAACCTGGCGTCATCCAGAAACATTGCAATACAACTTCCATGTTTTATAGCCAGCACCGTCACTGGTTATTGCTGGATGGGGTGACGGAATTAGTATTTCAGCACATGTGGAGATCACCAGGTTGGAGAAGGCTGCCCTACAGATGCAGAGCAGTTCCACACAGCTGATGGATAAAAACCTAAGTTAGCCTCTTCCATCTATAACCAAGGTCTGGGCCCAATTCATAATAATTCCGATGCAGCGAGGTCACCACAATGTGATTTTCTTGCCCCATCCTTCTGGCTGTGATGAACTTCTGAAAAACTTACACATAGTTAAGAATGGGCATTTTCTTTTCATAAGGATCCACTGAACATTAATTGCTGGATTTCAGCTCATGAAGGTTAGAATAAAGATTTATCATAAGAAGATGGAAGGGCCTTCCTGTCGTGGCTTTTATAGCAGCTTGGTGATTTCCATAGGTGTTGGACTGCAATTCTTATGATAGGCATTGCAGTTCCACATAACTGACAGCCACCAGGTTGGGGAAAACTTCTTTTTAATAACTCAGTTGGCCAGAGGGTAGCCTTAAAAAGGAAAGGAAAAGAAAAAGAAGCCTGCCCTTAATTTCTCTAATTGGAAGCACATTGATCATTTAACAAAACTACACTTATACCTATATTAAGCTGATTAGTGTCTGAAGGAAGAAAAAATCTATAGGATCGCACAGAAGCACTAATGTTGTCTTTTAAAACTTGTATTCAAAGATCTAAAATAAAAACAAAAATGATCACATTCTAATGGTTCAGTGCATTCAGCAGCTACAGTTTTGCTGCTAATTCATCTAAGCTGACTTTCAAAAAATAACACCCTAGCTCATCAAAATATACATTTTTCCATTTGCTCTTAAATTAAAAATAATAATAAAAACATTTAAAGAATTCACAAATTGATAGTATGACTAAGTTCCAGGATCATCTACAGCATATAATTTAAAGAATTCAAGATGCCAAGACAAAGCACATGGCAAGTCTATGCGCTTCATGCAGCACATGTGGTAGGTGAACCTTGAGCTTCAAATGTTGGCCCTCTTCTTCCAAACAGTATAAAATACCCATCTGAAAAATAAATGGTCAAGGAACCAATAAATATTTTGCACACTGCCACAGTAACAGTAACCAGGAGAAAGAACACAAAATTTCAAAATAAAACTTAACAGAATAGAATGTAAGTTGCCATCATTTGCAAATTGGGTCTCTATTTTAATTAAATGTTCACATTAATAAATCACATACATATATTTCCAAAGCATTATTCATTACGTCATGACAGGTTGGTGGGATATTTCCTGATGTTCAACCAATTTTTATCCTCTTTGCTATCAACTACCCAATTACCATTAAGATTGTTTTTGCTGTTATGATGTAAAACAAGAAATGGGATAAAAGCAATGCATGCACACATTCCCAATAGAGGCTATTCATTAAGATGAGGGTAAGAAAGGAATTATAATCATTAAATCTGGTTTCCCATGTGACAGGACAGTAATGATGCTGCAGTAGCACAGAGAGAGCAGATTCACTATGTGGGACATCATTTTTATTTTCAATAATGCTCCCATCAATTTTGTAATTTAAAAAAATAAAAGTATTATTGCCAAGACTTCTTGCAGGTTTAAAAGAGCCTTTCAGCCTCTTTCAAATCATGCTACATGTAAGGGTCAAAGTATCCACAGCTGGATTTGTTAAAGTTACAGTCACCTCTACTGAAACACTAGGAAAGCCAATATAGCAAATAAAAAGTCAAAGAGAATCCTCCCAATAGTATTAGGATTATCCCGTCATAAGTATAATTGCTCTTTTATATAATTCATATAACAGGTTTAGGGTTAGGAGTGTGTCAGCTGAACCTGGCAGGATAATGGGTTGCAGGGAATGGCTACAGAACAAATTAACAGGAATTTCTGCTACTCTTCACAACCTTATTGTCATCCTTCCACAGTGCCTTTCAGCCCATGCCCCTAAAAACTGTAACTACAAGATTAACTGCTAGCCACAGGGGGAGGCAACAAGCAGGGGTGGGGAGCTGAAAACAGCTGCAAGAAGGGTGCTTTGTAAAGGAGTCTGCTAGTGACAAGTAACAATGAGAGGTGGTAAGTAGTAGGAAAGGGGTGCCAAAAGCAGCAGGGGGGAAAGGTGCCCTGAAAGCAGAGTGTTCTAACTCTAACATAAAGTTAAGCAGCCTTTTAAAAAGTGCCAAATATGGAGAATCATGACTAGGATATTTATCAGTATACTGAGTTAAATATTAAAGAGTTGTTCTTGTGCAACACCAAATTACCCCTAAAAGAGAAGGAAAAACCCCAACCTTGCATCTGTGAAGGCTCTGAAACTTAATTCTATTTGGTGATCTGAATGAGTGGAATTTCCCTTGCTGGCTTGCGGCCAGTGAGTCACCTGCTGACACAGGGACCAAGGCAATGTGGCACTCTGTTGCAACGGGGCCAACTCCTAGTGCTGGAGTTGGAGGGAAGACTGATGGGGAATGGGGGGGAGGTGAGGAAGACGCTGCAGCAAGCACAGGTAACGGCTGGAAGTACCGTGGATTGCTCAAGTGAACAACATACCCATTGTAGCTTATGAGTGTGATGGCTTTTAGCATGATATGCAAACAGTCCAAAGAGTGCTTATTCAAGGACATGATTTATGAACCAAGGATACAGTTCCATGTATGAGGGGACACATACAACTTCCTTGGAGAATTCCACAGGACAATATAGCCTGCTCAGCTGTTCTTCATAGAGTGTCAAGGCTTCAGTCAAATTGACACAATTTCCCTGCATGAAAGGAGGGAGAAAAATTTATAGCACCTATAGACCACTTGATAACCAAGTTCTCTACCTATAGATAATCTACAATTAATTAAAAATTAATTAAAAAATGAAACAGACAAGGAGAAACAGAGCACCTAACACAAATGAAAGTGAAGGATAGAAACACTGCAGCACAAAAACTGAAGTAAAAGCAAGCAGTAGAATAAAAGTACTAACTTCTTCAGCAGTTTCTAAGATTCCTTGTAGAATACAAAGGGCTTCAACTGCACCAGCAAGTTCATAACATAAGCAGCACAGGAGCCTTTTGGGAAGGGAATCCTACAGGAGGCAGCACCACTGAAAAAGCCCATTCTTTGTTACTCACCTCTTCTTATTTGGCAGTGGTGCCTAGACCAGGGCCACAGAAGATGACCAGAGGATATGGGGCGGTAGATATAGAGGGTAACACTCTTCCACATAATCACCCTCAAGTTATTTACAGCTTTAAATATTAAAACAAGCACTTTGAATGGACTGTGAAAATGGAGTGGGTGACAGTGCAGATCACACTATACTGACAAAACTTGAACATATTAGCAGGTCCTGGCTAACGGTCTACCTGCCTTGTTTTGAACTGACTGGAGTTCAAAAGGTAACACATTGCAGCAATCTGAATGGGCGGTTACAAGAACAGGAATGCCTGGCTGCAAAGTTTTCTTTCACCAAATAGGGTACAGTTAGTATATCAGACTGAGTGGAAGGCAAAAGCCATATGTCAATCAGACTTGGAGAGAAAAAAGTCTAGTAGCTTCTATATTTTAAAACATAATTAACATCACTTCAGTTCTATAGGCTTTGGAACTGTGAAAATGCAATTAGTGTACAAGTTATTCAGAAAGTATTTGGAGACATGATGAGAGATGTGTTGTCACAATTCATAAATTAAAAGCCAATACTCTGCACAAAGTTATTTATAATACAGCCATAAATACTTTCAATATCAACTGGGCTTATTTTGTATTAAGAGTTTGCAATATTGATGTTGTCAGCTCTAAAATTAACCTTTTTTTCTGAATGTATCACTAAATTCAGTTTGTGCTGGCTTGGTTCTCACTAGGCAAAAAGCTGGTGTGATTGCTCAGAGTTCATGCATTGCAGACTTTGAGATGGTTAAGATTTTGTTAAACTTAGAACCAAAATAAATAGTGGGGCAGGGAAAAGAATTAAATGTTAGCGAACTGAAACTTTTTTTTTAGTTATCAAAACTATTACAAAATTGCAAAGGTATGGTTATTGTAAAAGGTAAGGAAGTTAAAGGTATAAAACTTGTTTTGTAATCTATTATTATCCATAGTGGGGCAGTGGTTATTTGGTTCCACTTCCTTTTACAAAGCATATAATTTTGCCAGCATCAAATTGAATGGGACAGTGCATAAACAACCTGTGTGTGTAATTTAGACATCACAAATAGAAAACAGCACTAGGTAATTTATGGGACATCCCACTTGTATCAGCCTAGTTTAATGGCATGACCAAATCCATATAATGAGAGTAATCTGCAGTCTGCTTTTGTAGATAGTCATCCCTGGTATCCCACCTCTCATCACCATCATCATAAATGACAAGTAACCGCAGGTGACAACATGGCAAGCCAATTATAGAAATGAGTAATTAAAGTTAGTAAGAGACTGTATGCGACACCTACAGTTTGTTAAACGTGGTAGCGTTCCCTTGCCTATGACAATACCTGCCTCAGAAGTAGCCAAACATTTTGCTATGCAGGACTGTACTGCAGCCTTCTCCAACCTGGAGACCTCCAAGTTTTTTGGACTTCAATACCAGCAAAGTCAATAATTTGGAATGCTGGGAGTTGCAGTCAAAACATTTAAGTGGTAGCAGGTTGGAAAGGGATGCATTATCTAAAGACATGCTAAAAATCCACATTTTAGAATGCTTTATTTGTAGTAAGTCTAGCAGGCCTGATATATAGCAGTCTGATGTTCATACGACCACCAAAACACCAGCCAGAGAATACACACCAAGTTACAAGGGTGAAATTTATCCATTGCAAATTTATCCATTATTTATGCATTGTAACCAGGAATATAAGACATCATTCTTGGTAGTATTATCTTATATAACAAATACATTTACAGAATATGATTCATTAAAAATATTACACAGCATTCTTAACTGAATATTAAGACCTTAATTAAATCTAACTTTTTGCCTTTCTTACAAAAGAAATGCCAATTAATGAACTGTTTAATCAAAATTAAAGTTTGACAATTGTTACCTTACTTTTATACATACAGAATTATGTGTAAAGAAGTATCATTGTACAAATTCTTCAAAATGCAGAATTTACTAGATTTCTATATACAGAATTCTTGATAGCTAGATTACTGTTAAAGCTATAATCATTATTACTGTATCTCAGAATGAACTTAGTAGTCCAGTGCTAATTAGTAGGGAAGTGAAAAAGGGATTCTGAAAGTGAAAGAGATTCTGAAAAGTTGAGGGCACCCAAAATACAAAAGAAAGATCTAATAAAAACTGAGTGTGCTCACTGCTCTGCCGTTGCTGCTGAATACTGAGTATTAGCTGACAGAAGGTGGAGAAAAGAACATGGAGATCAGAAGGTGGGGCTATCTGAACCTCTAAAAGCTTCCACAACCTAATACACTCTAAATCTGTTGGACTACAGCTCCCTAATCATGCTGTCCTGGGCTGATGGGAGATGTAGTCCAGAAAGTACCAAATCAGGGGATGCTACATTAGGATCTGCCATAGGCACACTTTTCCTGATTTCCCTTTTCCAGAGTAAAGCTTAAGAATTCTAACTACTCTGAAATTAAGACATTCCAGTGTAGTGCAACGAACAGAGGAATTAGGATTGGAAAAGTGCTTCCTTTAGTCCCAATTAGATGTAGCCTTAAAATATTACAATCTCTGAAATGAGTATTTATACTGGGACTTAATTCATCCTACGAGGTGAGTTTATAAAAAGTTAAGTCCCACAGCTTCAATTTTCTATCCAAATTCTCTCACACACCATGGGAAAGCAGAAGTAAATAATTATCTTCATTCCACACTGTTCCATCTAGATTTAGAACCCCAAATCTCAACAGTTAGCAGAACACAAAACAGTGCCTCCAAACCAAACAATGGCCTGCAGACTGGAAATGTTCCAATCCCCAATAAAGGAGACACAAAAGAGTGCAGCAATGATGGTACTATTGACTGATTTCCCATAGAAGCAAAATGATGCTGAAAATGCTTTAAAAAGGATATTACCCTACATGGATCAAGAAATGTCTGATGTTCAAGCTGGATTCTGAAAGGAAGATACTCAAGATCCTATCATAAATATACACTGGCTACTGGAGCATAGCAAAGCATTTCAGAAGAAGACCATCCTATGCTTTATAGACTACATCAAAGCCTTTGTCTGTGTGAATTATGAGAAGCGATGGAAGGTTCTGAAAGAAATGGGTGTGCCTCAGCACCTGACTATCTTGATGCATAACCTGTATTGTGGACAAGAAGCTACTTGAGTAACTTTCCAATAGGGGGAATGGACATTTTATTTCCTTGATTTGACTCAGAGATCTATAAAAATCAATGGAAATATGAGAAATGGGGGGATACATTCCACATAAGAAAAATAAAACAGTTTAACAGCATTCTCTCAGTAAATGTAACAAGTTTATACAGGTTCCCAGACAGGAGCTGGCATGAAGATTTCATTACATGTGTTGGCATTTTTAGTCATCAAGCTCTATCTGGTGGTCAAAAAGTATAGTGCACACTACTAAGTTTCCTATTTTTAAAATGTGTTACGAGTAGCACAGCAAGATAGTGCTTCAGGAAAAATAATACATAAGGATCTTCAACACATTCAGCAACCCTGTTTTTGTATGTTTAGCCATATTGCAGGAAACATACTTTGGCTTTGTGTTTTTAAGAAGCAGGTTATTATTCCTGATTCCCACTGTTGTGGTCTGCCACCTGATCCAAAAACAGGACAGGGCTCTTTCCCTACAATGTTTGTTTAGAAGAGAGAACAGGGCAGTTTACCTTCATATAAAGGCTGAAAGCTTTGCCTGTAATAGCTCTTAAAATACATGATGGAGAAATTGAAAGATGTTTTGGGATGCAATTCTATCAAATACAATAAACTAGCAAACAGGGAGGGTTATAGAAATCCAGTATAGAGTGATACTCATCTTCCAGGCCTCACATTCTGCATTTTTGCTAGACATGCTTTTACACCTGTCTAACTGAAGCATCTCAAAGGATTGCAAAGGATTGCCTAGTATCCTGGATCTGCCCAGTCACTTCCTCTTCCTGACCCCTTTTATATCTTTCTAATGTTGCTTTACAAACCTCAGAGATTAGCTGGCAGTATTCTTCTCATAGAGGCAGGGAAGGGGTGACTGAGCTCCAATTCCCAGTTCCAGGCCAAAGCACAAAGCCCTTGGAGCCAGAAATTCAAACATCCTTTAGCTCCTCAGATGCTGGCCAGGGAATGTAGCATTTGCACTAACTAAATCCATGATCAGTTCAGTTATAATTTTCGGAGGCACAAGAAAATGTCACCTGAAGGCATAATTATGAAATGAACAGCTTGTTTGATATTGAGTAAAGCTGTCATTAGAAATGTTCATTTTTTTAATAAGAGAAAACCAAAAGTGTGCAGATTTGAGATGTAAGAGAACTTTTATGGCTGCATACCACCTTAACTGTTTCTGAAAATACATTTACAGTGCAATCTTTTCCATGTCTAGTTAAAACTTCAACAAGGCTTAACCCCAAATAAGTATATAAAGGATTAGAGCCTTAAGATAAAATCCTAGAAATGTTTTCTCAGAGAAAAGTGTCATTGCATTTAATAATGCTTACTCAGAGGTGTGTAAGATTACTGCCCTGAAGTATGAAACACAGTATTTGACCGTAGCCTTATCCAAAACTAACATAAAATTGATGAGCCAAGTTTATGTCAAATTCAGGCAAATATTCCACATAGAGTAGACAAACTTCAAAAAAAGGGGGGGTGTCCCCATGACTTCCTAGATTATGGAACACAGCACAGTATTGTCTAGTTCATACCCTCCAGAAGTAGAAAGTGATGGGTGATCTTAGGAGCTCCAGTTTTTATTTGAACCTTCACAGGTTCTGGAGGATACCATATTCCAACAAGCACAGTTTTTCCCTTGTTCAATTTCTGCTGTAAAAGGTGAGAACAGAACCCTAGTAATCCAATCTCATCTTGAAGACTAAGTAGCATCTCAAAAAGTTTATTTTTTTCAGGTGTCACTTTGGTGTTAATAACTGTAGAAGAATTTTCCTTGTCATACCTGTGTGAAATATTTTCCATCAGGTTTCAACACTTTCATTGAAAGGTCCAGAATCATCCGCAGAAATTCCCAAGTGGAATCTAAATTTGGAAGTATTTATCAATTAATTAGTAATTAATTAATTCAAAATAAAATAGTCAGAAATATTATCATGATAGGGACAGATACTATTTCCATTACTAATTATTTTTGTTCAGATTCTTAAGTTATTTGTGAATTGATGTTAGATAATAGATGAAGGACATAAACCTTTTAACTATTTTTTGAATATAGGGCATAATTAATTCTAGCATGGACACAATATCTGTACATGAACTGACTTAAATATGACCCAAAAGTTCCACTTCCCACATTTAGCAGGTATGTACCACCCATTGCTTGGTCCAGGCATGCCTTCTCATCCCTATTCATCCTTTCGAACCTCAAGGTGTAAGTTACTCAACTTCAAACAAAACATTTAATGAAATAGTTTGACCACAAACAAGATCTGCTGAAGCAGAGAAACATTAACCTTCTTCTGGTGATGTGGAGATTGGAACAGCTGTCAAATCATTAATTACATAATCAAACATCCTTTCTTCTTTGGTATACCTCTTCAGTACTGGAATACAATCTTCTATTAGAACCTTTAAAAACATAGTAAAATTGTGGATAACTCATTAGAGCAATTGCTTTCCAACTGGCTACTTATTAACACTGTTTGTAGCACTCAGATTAATATGACAGGAAAAATCCAGCCTTTGCACCACTTTATCATGCCCACATCAGGAACCATCAGGAAATGACATAGAAAATTTTAGAATACATATCCAGACAGATGTGTGATCTGTATATGTGTGCAGAAGTCTGTCAGTGTCTGGTGGTTCTCACATTAGACACAGACCAACTGTTGCAAGAAGTAACAGGCCAGAAGTTAAATAAGCAATGGGCTGTCAGATGCGTGGGTAGGGTGTCTGTAGCATACCTGTCCAAATCTCCTTTTTGGGGAAAAATGGTGTTCTGTGAAGGGTGAGCCATTCCACCTGCTTCCCACCGCCAGAAATCCTACACAGAAAGCTGAAGCTACAGTTTGGGAGGCACTACTTCAGGAGATAAATGCTGTCCCATCAAGGGTGAGAAATCCCACCTGCGCCCCACACCCAAGTATCTTAAAAGCAAGACTGAAGCTGCAGCTTGGGAAGCACTTTTTGGGAGAGAGATGCTTGAATGTTTAGTAGTTGTTCATTTTATTGTCTTTTAAATACTAGTTCAAATGCTGTAGTGAAGTATTATGCTGTTCTATTGCATTGCCTTTCTGTGATCTAATGCACTGTAAACAGCAACAACACTATTGGGAGGTAAAGAAATAAATGAAAATTAACTCCTTCATATGTTGAACATGAAATTTAGGTTGCCATGGATTGAACTTGGGACCTTCTGAATGGAAAGCATGTGCTCTATCACTGAAGTACAGCCCTTCCCTAGAAGACTGGGCTGAGAGACCACATCGCACTCATCAAGACTGATCATTTTAATTACTCATCTTCATCCATTTGTCTCAGACAAATGGCAACATGATCAAGGAAAATTCCAAATCTTGTGCTACACTTTTTTCTTATGGAAATGAGATATATACATTTATAATGGAAGTTTCAAAAATTTAATTCTTTTTATTCCAAAGTTGATATTATAAGTAGCTATGCCTAATTATATAGCTTACCTGCATGACTGCAAAGCTTTTAACATGTTCTATTTTAGCCAGCCTATGTTCATATTTAAGGATAATTTATACTTAGTATCATTGAGAATTAGCTAGTGTTTCCCTACTTCAGATGTTTCAATATCAGAGGCACGCAATCTTCTAAAAATAGTTTATGAATATATGAAAAACATTTTCAAAAATAATCCGTTTACTTCAAAACCCTTATTTTCCTGCTTATTCAGAAAGTTCCTCAGAATTATACTTATAAACAAGATTGATCCTTATACATAATTCATACTATTGTATCAATAATTTAACTCACAGTATTATAGATATTCAATTATGATGAATTTAAGATACCGTATTAAATTCTAGCAACAATAACATAAATCAAATAAACACTTCTACCAAACAAATATTTTCACGGACAAAAACAATACCACTCATACTACCTGCCTTCAACATTACCTGATAGCATTCTCCTTTCAGATTGTCCAAGACATCTCCACAAGTTTTGCGCATGTATTTTCGACACCCGTCGATCACCATTTGGTCAATGTTTTTGATACTAGTTAAGAATCAAATAACTCACTTTCCTATGGTTATTACTTTTGCTTCAGAATAACAGTATTTAAGATTCCAGAATAAGTAAACAATTATTTCATGCTGTTTCTAAAGAACAAGACATGAAATTGGGTATGGGAATACATTTTAGTAGATTCAAATATATTAATCAAAAAATGAGCTTTAGAGACATAAAGAACTCTAAACATCTTTTACAAGTAACATTTTTTCCACAAGCCCTTATACAATACACTGAATACTCTGTTGTAACAAAATATGCATCAAAGTTAAACTTAGCTTAAATACCTTGGTCAAAATAAGATTGTAAAACTACAACAGTAAAAAGGAAGCTCTGCTGGATGAAAGATGTCTAATATACAATACAGAATTCAAAAGAGTTCTGAGAGAAGTCAGCATAAATCTACCTAAATCATCTGCTCTCATTCCAAATGCACTGGACCAGAGAAAATACAATGAAGGTTTTTTTAGTCTTATTGAAAGGATATCTCCACCATGGTGACCATCTTTGGTTTCAATTTGACTATTTCATACAGTATGCCCCCATCACCACCTCCAAGAATGAGCACTTCTTTGTTAGTGTAGTCTTCCTTCCCGCTGCCCATTATCGCTTGTGTATATGCCAGGTCACTTTCTGCCAGATCTTAATAAGCAAGGAATTATAGATACATAAATACCCATACACTTATTATAATGAACAAACTTTCTTGTAAGCAAGCAACAAAACAGACCATCTTAAATTCTTAACAACTTTGATTATTAGGACCTGGACTAAACAGAACATGCTAATAGGCCCTTGTACCACAACTTACTCTGAAGAGTCCATACTATAGTATTTATTATTTTATTTATACCCCCCTTCCATCATGGAACTCAAGCTGACTACATGGGATTCCCAAGCAGTCTGTTATCTAAGTATTGCCCAGACCCAGATCTGGCTAGCTGCAGCTAAGTGACTGTCTCCCATGTCTTCAGACAAAGCTCCCACATGTTTCTCTCTATTCACATTTTTTTAAATATAAGAGAAGTTTTATCAGATTACTTTTATCTGCTACTTTCTCCAGTACATTGAATTTCAACATAAGTCAGAAAAAGTGTTTGAAATGATCATAATTCATGTTACAACTAAAGCATATTCACTTCATATTGCACCCAAAAGCATCCTTTTGGGTGCAATATGATTAGACTACTAAAGTTAATTATGCAACCAGCTCTTTTAAACCATAGATAACAGTAAAATTGTGACTGGGAAAAAATTAGGGGGGAAGTGCTCTATGGTACTGGTACTGCCTAACTTGTGGCACGAATACTGCCACCAAGGAATTCAAGGGATCCTCTATTTTTGCTGCATGCTTAGTACTGTAAAAATAACTGATATCCAAACATATAACAAGCCACCATACATGGTTTGGTGGTTCACAAGCAGCACAGGCCAACTCCATAGGAAATGATAATGCATTATATAAAGTCAATACTCACTAACATCCCCACTGAGGATAAGCATATTTCCAAATTGTTTAGAGTGTAAAATTTTAATATTCTGATAAGCTGACTCTTCATCGTAAATAACTTCATCTATGTCATATTCCACTAATCGTCCATCTGCTGTGGGCCAGTATCTATCAATTGCATCCCCTCTCACTATGGCTGGCAAACTGTGGAAACATTAGACAGAACAAAGAAAATACACAATTTTTAAGTATGCAAAGTTACCAAACAAGATATTACTCAAAATTATTAAATCTTACTTTCCTAGGGGCACACACATATATTTTACCTAATGTTCAAAACACCTTGCCTGCATTTTTACTGTTAAATATTAGTAATACTAAAATAATTGCCACTCCTAGATTTGTAGTTACTAAAATATATTCTGTTACTGAAGAGACACTCAAATCACAGAACTAAGAGATAATACACCAATGTTTTTTGGATGAAGTTATTTTTAGCACTCCATGATGCAGCAAAATGCCAGATAAAACTTTTATATTAAAATATCTTACTTTTTGAAAAAATATTCTCTCCAAAAGCACTGCGGAAACAAACTTCTTTATTCTTAGGCAGCTATTTGTATGCAACTGCTATTTTAAATCTTGCATACACATTGTCAACTATGTTTGCCAAAGAATGGTTGGTATCACCATTTGTTTTCAATGCCTTGCAACATCAAACAAACTATAAGGAAAGACAAAAATCACTTGTGATTTTCAGTCATTCTAAAGCAATGTACATTACAGAAATGTTTTTAGAAACACTAGAGGGCAGTATCTAACAGTATGAAAACTTGGGCAGGCCCAAATCATTTGGCTATAATTTGTCCTTAAAATATTAGAAAAGGGTGAGGGACTTGTTATTTTCATTCCTAATTTCACACTAATTTATTAGCTCAGAAATGTATGTCAAATAAGTCACTTCAGGCTACTAATCAATCTTCGTGCTGAGCAATGCCCTCAACAAAGTATATCTCTCTCTGTAATAAAGGGTGTGGGAATACAGCATGACATAATGGGTAGTATCTAAAGACTGCAACTTAGCTACACCAAGATCATCTCCTCAAAGGTATTTAATTAAATTATGTTAGTAATGGTCTGTATAGAATCATTTTTAAACAATTTTTCTCCCTCTCCTATACCACTTGAACCCAGAGTCGTCTCATGAAACTGAATGGTGAGAGGTTTAGGATAGATAAAAGTAAGTACTTTGCTGCCACAGGAAGTGGTGATGGATGCCAATCTAGTTTTAAAGGGGGATTGGACAGATTCATGGTGTGGGGGATCTATAAGTGGCTACTAGTCTTGCTATGTGTTACCTCTTTTACCAGAGGCGGTATGCCTACACACACAAGTATCTGAGGAGCTTGTGCAGGAGGTCGTCTTGCACTTATCCTGCTTGAGGAATCCTGTGGGCAACTGGTTTCCAACACTGTATATCGGGGTCTCAAACTCGCGGCCCACAGGCCAATTGCCGGGACAGGCGGGGCACAGGGGAGGGGCCCTGCAGCCTTCAAAGCGCCAGCGGCGCCCGGGCTGGCCTCCGGGAGCCACGCGGGATGAGTGGCCTACCACCACCGTGGTGGTGGAATGCTTGATGCGGCCCAGCCTCACCCAGACTGCCCCCAGGTAAGTTGAGTTTGAGACCTCTGCTGTATACGGAGTTCTGGACTAGATGAACCTTTGATCTGATCCAGCATAGCTTTTCTAAGGTTCCCATTAAGAATAAAAACTACATTTGAGTAAAAGGTTTTATAATCTCTACAGTGCATGTGAAAATTTTAGTACTTTTATTAAAAGTAGGATGCTGTTATCTATAATAATTTACCCAGTCATGTCAGTAGATCCATGCAAACTTCAGTTAGTCACATTTAAGATCTTCCATAATCCTTGACAGCCTTTATATGTTTAAGGTCTGACAAAGTTTCTTACCGTTTTATCTTTTTGATGCTTCCATGTAACATTTCTTTCATTCTTTCTTCTATCTTGTTTAAAATCTAAAAGGGGAAGGAAACATAAATCCTGAATGAAATGTAATGGGGACCTCCAAAAGTCCTAGCAATGAATCATTTGATACCACAAGTTAGGAATTTGAATGATCAATACTACAAAACTACAGAACATGGGTTGCAAGTTGATAACCTTCTTTTCTTTTACGTCCATCTTCAGTTCATTCAGGAACTTTAACCAGGAATACAGATCTTTATAAACCCAGAGGCCAAATCCAGCTCTCCAGGGATCCAAAGTCCACTCCCCACAGCTATCCATAAGACCCAACCTCCCCTTCTCCCAACCACTGATTTTTATGGTTTCCTAGATTTTGTGCAGTTTTTCCTTGTTCTAAATACTTGAAATGCCTCTCCTAAGGTTAAATTACTGCAGTGTAAAATTTCCACTAAAATATGCAGGTATTTCTCTGTTTTGGTTCTGCCCTTTTGCCAGCAGTCACTAGAGTGAGGCGGAGCGCTTCAGTATCTGATCCTTAGGCTGAAACAGAGTCTGCATCCTGGCTTCAAACTCATTTTCTTTTGTGTTCTGCTAAGAAGTAAGCAAGATTTACTGGGGAGAAAAATAAGTGTTACAGCAACTTAAAAGTAAACACATATATTGCAGTATATTCATCTGTTCTAGAACCCATTTCATTATATACATATATTGTGTTTCATGTTTTCTCAGACAAGCTAAGGAGATTGTCAGGAAACTAGCTTATCTCTTGCAAAATGACGCTGAATAAGCAAGCAAAGACAGAACACCTAACAGATCTACTTAAAAGACACAGAAAATCTTTAATATGTGTATGTCGTACTAAGACATTTTGTTTACCTATTATCTACCTACCTTTTACCCTGCCCTTCAGCAAGTTCCCAGGGAAGTTGAAAAATATTTAAATTGCACTAGAACAAATGAAAACAAAGGGCTGTCTCCAAAGATGTCATTCTGCCACCACAAAGTTTCTCACACTTCTACAAATCATGTTTTCCTCCTCCTCCAAGTGTCAATACTATACAATACTATAATTCTGTTTCTGAAAGTGTTTTTGCAACTCCTTAAAATTTAATTATGCTAAGTGTTCCTTGTGGCAGTTGTTCTGCTGACGTTTATGCATTCAGTGGCAGAAGGCACAATTACCGATGGAACAATGCCACCTACTGCACCTTTTCCATGAACATTACACTGGATACAACTCACAATCACTAAAACAAGAGCTACAGTTTACAAGCAGTCAGCAGAATTAAAGCATGAACCAAGTAAATTAAAATTGTACAGAATGTTGTAACTTCTGAAAAAATTAAAAGGTCTTTGCTTGGCACCACATTCTCTAGGGACAGCAGTCCACAATTTTGGTACCTTCACTGAGTGGGCCCTTTCTGCTTAGCCATTCAAAGACAGACCTTTTATGGATATCTTGGGGTACAAGCAGGCAGTGTAGAAACAAATGGCCCTTCAGGTATCCCAGGCCAAAAAATGAAAAAGTCAGTGCAGAAGCAGCACCTTGAAATTTCGCTGAGAAATCAGCTAAGAGTCAATGCAGTTGGTGAAACACACAGTATTATAATAAAATGCTTTCATCACTCATTCTCAACTAAATCTAATCTTTTATTCTTCTTACAGTTGAAAAACCTTCTAAGACAGTACAATTTATTATTTAACTATTATTAATTTTCTCTTAGTCTTCCCTAAGAAGCTCATAGGTTTATTTGGATTCAGTCTGCTTATTTCTGACACTGAAAATCACAATTATGCAAAGGAGAAACAGGGACTGCCAACATAATATCCCAGTGTAATTTGACATAAGGAAAAGAAGCAAGTGTTGGCCTTAGGCTTGTGGATTCCCTAGTTTCCTTTCGGCTCTTTCTGCGCTCAAAGACAAGTATAAATAAGTGTCCTATCCTGGTTTATGGCTTGGTTTCAGAACAAGGCATATCTGAAGCCAGTCTGATCTTACCTTGTTGTCACTATCCAGAGTTTAAATAATTCACAAGCCTGCAATCAGGGAACTGTTGTTGGTTTAAAAACAAAACAACACAACAATCTCTCTCTGGTATGTAAAAAGCCATAAGAGGAGCATGTGCGTCTGAAGATCAAGGAGGCATGTTTTTGTAGTGAAAAACCATGGTTTCCCTATTGATTTGAATCAAGCCTGTACAAATTCCCTAGCTGTTTTAAACCTAATTTTCTCACATATTAATTTAATAGTCACCACACCGCATAGGCTTTTTTAGTACATGGAAAAAACTAAAGAAAAATTTCAATCCAGTAAAGCTTGCAAAAACAAGAAAACCACCGTTTTCAAATCTTTTGCTTTAATCAGGTTATCTGCTTACCTGAGCTGTTTCTACTTCTCCATCCAAATCATTGTAACTCTGTACATCAACCAACACCAAGCCATGAGGATAGATTCTCAGATTGGCAAAACTAGGCAGTAAGAACAAGACAAAATTCTAAGAATTGGAACAAGCAAGACTAATTTATTAAACAAAATAATGATTTACAAAGAAAATACTTGCCCTGATTAGTTCATAATAACTAACACAACATCAATGGCTTAGGGAGCAAGAGTAAATATTGCATTTGTGAATGTTAGCAAGATGGTGTTCTAGTTAATATAAGGTTTTCCATCTATTTCATATAAATAAAAAAACAGGTCAATTTCAAGAGGAAAGTGACAGATGAAAGAAATGCCTAAGTGCTGTATTCTAAACACGAGCTCTTTAAATGAGAACAGAAGAAAGCTAAGCACATTAACAAGTGTGCTGCTGGTCCATTTGGGTCCTACCATGACCTCATGTGTTTTCGGATCAAATGTCCTATTCAATCATTTCTATTACAGTCAATAGCCAAAGCTACCCGGGTGGTTTCAAAACCTTAAAACTACACTATAAAATCCACTGGAATACATGTATATATGCAAACAGTACACACAGAGATGCACATAGATCGAAATCATTTTTAAACCTGATTAATACTATTATATACTTCCAAAGGCCTGGGAAAAGAGGAAACTCTTAACCTGGTGCTTAAAAGATAGCCATGTTCACGCTAGATAATCCTTCTTTGTTGCCATGTTCTCATGTCTTAGACAATGAATGAGAAATCTTTGGTACAGGCAGGGTATAAATGTTACAAACATCAACAAACAAACAAACAAATGTATAGCATGGGTAACGTCATGTCAAGAAGGATATTCTATCAGGTATTGCATTCCCGAGGCATGCATGGATTTACAGGTCAAAACAAGTGTCATGAATGGAGATGGCAAACATACACGCAGTCCATGCAAGCAGGCCAGAATTTGTGTTATTTGTTCAGACCATCTTTTCCCTGTTAACAATCTGGCTGCCATATTTTGCAAGTGCTGCAATTTCTGACTATCTTCAAAGTAAGCCCCACTTACTTCAGTAGGACTTAATCAAAGGTAACCATCTGTAGGTTGGAGTCTTTTCCCCTTTCAGAAGCAGGCCCATTGCTTGAGAATTCTCCTGGAACAATCTCTGTCACTTGAAAATCCGATGCCTTCAATGGCATAGAGTGCTTTCTACTAGTTTTGGCTGGTGGTCATCCCTATCTAGACAGGGGTCACCTGATTCCAGTAATCTATACTCTGGTAACTTCCAAGTTAGATTACTAAAATATACTTAATGAGGGACTGCCATTGAAGTTGTTCAGAAGGTGCAACTTTTGCAAAGTGAAGCAGCTAGATTAATAACTGGAACCAGAAGATCTGAGAACATACCTATATCAAAGATTCTCTTGTGCATTCCGAGAGTATACTTCTGTATCTCTAGAAGTATACATTCTAGAAGTAGGACCAGGGAGAGGGCCTGGACAAAGGCCATGAGCAGAGTCCAAAAACCCCCTCCCAAAAGAGGCTAATCTTACATTAACAGCTTTCTTCTGGATGACAAAAAACTTCTTGATTAGGAAGTTTTTGAGTTATTAATAGTTTTAAAATCCTGCACTGATCTGTATATTAATTACAGATAACAGACATGTTTATAATCACTGACGCCCATTGTACTTGTTTTAATGGCTGCCTTTTATCTTTTTCTATTCTGCTTTCATTAACACTGGAGAAAAACTTATTCTTGTTAGCCATCTTGAGCATTTGAAGCAAAAGTTAAGATAGAAGTATTTTAAATAAAAACATCCCTTTTTCTTTATACTACCCAAATGAAACATTCTAAAGGGCATTTTGATCACTATTGCACTGTTTTAATTTTCTGCTTGTGGTGATCAATTATTCTTATGGCAGAGATTCAAAATATTCAAATTCAAAATTCCTGTCCCAGTTTTTAATATACTTGCCCAATTCATTGAGAAATGTGCTGTAACCGTTGCAAAATTACTAGAACTCAAGCATTTTAAAAATAAAGAATTCATGTCTTCTGAAAAAGTTAGGAATGAACTCCCATTCATTAGCATGTTCAAATAATCTGACATACCTTTTAAAAACAACAACAGCCATTCATGACACTGCATGCTGCAGTTAAATTAGCAAATGTGCATAACTTTTTGCTTAGCAATGAGAGTGAATTGCTATTTCATCCACATTTATGCTGACAACATGATTAATGAAAGCTTTTAAAAGTGAGTCTTTCCTCATCTATACTTTTTGTTAAAATGAACCATAAATTAAATGGACCTGGGAAAGATGACAAATACTACTACTGCTGATTGAACTTCAGATAAAGCAAGCTTGATCTAGATACTGATGAGTTGTTCTGGTAGTGACAACAAGGCTTGATCACAATACATGATCCTTCAAACAGGTTTCAAACAGCTGCAGTTTTACAAATTAATATTAATAAGGCCTTTGTTAAATAAGAAATTGTCAGCAGCCAGAGAAGTTTGAGAATGGAGAATGTTTATATTCAAATCCTTTGGACCGTGTGTTATTATTCAGCAAGTTTTTGGCTCTGCAGTATAGAATATAACTCACCAAGGTAACCTCACCATTACAGCAAAAAAAGGCAACTTCTCACTTTATCTTTCAGTAATCCCCACTTGCCAGCTACAAATATGCCTAAGTTTTATCCAGACAGCAGCACAGAACACAGTTCAGGAAAAAGGAAACGCAACAGAATCCCACAAGTCCAGTCATGACAACCTCTTCCACAGCAGTAATTTAGGGAAGCACTGTACTTTCTATGATCTAGAGCATGGTTTAGTTATTCCTCGAATGCCATGCTTGACTGATTACTCATACTGCTGCCAAGGTGAGTAACTGTAGCATTCTAAGCCAGGAATAAATGAATACTTTTCAAATTAGCAAGACATACTAGCAGCTAAGAGTAAGAAACTGAACTGTATTTTTAATAAATAAATCTATGAAAAAAATCATATGGATCCGAGTTAATTTTGTTAGCAAGAAGCAGAATTTTCATGTTTATTTGTAGGTTTCAAGAAATCCCTTGGACAAAATATTAAATACTTTTTAATTAAATATCTTCATTTAGCTTTTTACAAGGTACATATAAGTCTGACAGTGTCTTTAACTCATTGTTAAATATTAATCGTAACACCTTTCACAAATCTAGATTCAACCTACCTGCCTTTTTTATTAACATATGTCGCTAAGTAACCATGATCTTCCAAGTTATGAAGAGTTTCTGTCATTTCCTGGCTTTGGAAGATGGGCTGTAGACCTTTAAAAATGGCATTGCAATCAGCTAAAAGGAGACAGAAAGCGATGGACAGTGAATACACAGACATTAAGGTTAACATTCCCCACCACATGATCTGTGAATAAGCAGTGCTTGTGCCAACTCTAATGCACCCTTGCCGTAATGCTGCCAAATGAGTCCTTCCTACATATTTACTACCTCCGAAGCACCCAGCCAGCCATGCTAGAAATTTAAAAAGTTATTTTGCTTTTTTTCTTTACTCATGTCTTGAATAGCGGCAATCTGTGTCAATCTGATGCTGCCTTGAGAGGGATTCAGCCAGTGAGAGCAGAAATGTGACATAAGCATCTTTATGGGCCTTATCAACCCATAAGAGTAGCAGCTGATTGGCGGAGGTCATTGCTACTCAAAATGTTGGGCCCTGAAGAGTCTGCAGTCCTAACCATGACACATTCCAAGCAGGCAAGAAAGAGGAGAGCATGGGTGAAAGCAGGCTTTGAAGCTACTGGTACAGATGGACACTGCTGAACTCATGGGGTCCCAGCAACTACCTGCCCATGCTGACCTCTGCCATTTGACTTCAAGGCAAGCACCAGCATCTTGGAAAGCTAGCTTTTGGCATACACTTTTAATCAGCATTATTTCTCAGGACAGCAAGCAAACAAAATGTCTAATACTGAAACTTTTATTTAGTACTTAAAAGTGACAATTCAACTCAAACTTTGCAACTGTATCTAGTTGCAATGAGTAAAATTGATTTTCTCAAATTATAGAAAGTTTAATACTTAGTTTCTTTCTGGTTGTCTCTATATATATTTAGATATATATAGTTCTAGATAGATTGAAAAAGGTATTTCCTATGGCTGTTCTTAAGTCATGAATGCACTTTGAAAATGCTTCTCTTCTCAAGCGGGAGAGACTTGTTGCTGAGGCCAATTGTTTTACCAGACATGTTTGCAGACATGTGCAATCTGGGTCAGGTAATTTGTTTCAAAGAGAAGTAAACATATAAATGAATACCTTTTGATATGACTTAAAACTTTCTCCCTTTACTTTATTAGGGTAAACCCTAAATATATGGCATTGATTAAAAAGTATAAGAAATATACAAAACATAAGTCTTCATACAAAGCATAAGATTACCTTTTAAGAATGCTTGATGGGAAAGTTATGTTTAACAGTACACATCAAAAACCCAGAAAGGTTGGTACTAGCCTGATTTGAAGTTCTAGGGAGAGCCAGAGGGTGGACACTAGGATGCTAAAAGTCCTATTCAAACTTAATGGACTGGGAATCAGAAATCTTGCATGTTATCAAGTTTGCTTTGCAAGTAGCTTTGCAAGCCAAATCACCAAGACTATTGTTTTTAGTTGTCTAACTGAATTTAATATAAACACATAACATTCATTTTCATGCCCTGCATCACATAGAGGTGTATTAGGATTGCTGTGGATTTCTAACATTTGCAGGTTCTGACAAACATTTGTCTACAAAGAACACAGAAAAGTGTCGCATGCCAAATCAGAGCATCAGTCGGTCTAGCTCTGTACTGTCCACACTGAATGGTACTGACTGATGTTTTTGAGATACTAAGCATGGCCATCTCTAAATCTACCGTATATACTGTACTTTACAGAAAATATTTATTCTTGGTCCCTCCTTCAATCATTTGGGGTAGGGGTATATCTTCAGCCCGATGGGAACAATAAGCAGTTGGCAAAGAGTTGCAAATTATGCTTGCGTTGTCTACTGATCCAAAATAAAATGTTCCTTTGAAGCCATATTCTATGCATCTTCTAATATGCATCTTGAGACACATTTTCTTGTTTTGCCTCTGGAAGCAAAACATCTTGGGCTGGCCTACCAAAAACTGAACTTCTTGTTGTATTCTACAACTGAGCTTCAGCCATTTCTCATACACATGTAATACATAAAACAGTCCTGAGAGAGCTGCTTATTTTATAAGCAAAAACCAAATAACTAAAACTCTTGCTTCTGATCAAACAAATCCACTGTTGCTGTTACTGTACTGTAATGCTGCACACAGCTACGCTGTTTAAATCCCACTGACTTCAATGTGAGCAGCTAGCGTGCAGGTACTTTGTATTACAACAGTGGTATTTCTGTTTCACAGACTGAGAGAGATACTGTATATAAATGTTTGTGGATTATCTATATAAATCATGATAATAAAATGATACAAAGCAGCTTCCCTGTACTCCCCTTTGGATCTTTTGGCTTGCATATCTCATCACCCTGGACCATTGGTCATAGGGGCTGGGGCCAGTAGTTGTAATCCAGAACAACTGGAACAACCTAGGTTGGGGAAAGGTAATGTAAAACAATAATCCAAGCCTCAAATATGGGTGATATGGGTAAATAAACAAATATAAAAGAGAAAGATTTGTTTTTTAAAAAAATCTGATTGCAATTATACATGAGTAAGCTAGGAAGCTAATGAATAAAAAGTACAAGTTAACTGGTAAATATTAACTCTCACTCAGATTATATCAGACCATTACATTTACAAAACTAAGTGAGCCTTTACTTTTCCAATGGTCTTACTCATTAAATGACCCACATGTCAGGGTGACCTACATTTAACGTTCAGGTTGAAGACTTTTGCATCCCTGTTTGCCTGACTGTACCATGTTTCCCTGAAAATAAGATCTAACTGAAAAATAAGTCCTAGCATGATTTTTTAGGATGCTTGTAATATAAGCACTACCCCAAAAATAAGCCCCAGTTAAGATCGTCAGTCAGACGGATGGTAGTACATCTGTTGCAACACACAACAGACATACTGAATTATAAAATAATAATGTTAATATATAAATATAAATATACAATATTATTGACATTAATACTTAAAATAAATGATAATATACATTATAATTACGTATTTGTAAATACCGAAGCGGGTGTCTTTGGATGAGAGGTAAATGCCTATGTAAACAGATGGACGCAAGACTTCTTGCCGAATGACCAATCAGAGTACAGACACAACACACGAATAAAGTCAATACTCCGTGTGTTGTAACAGACGTACTTAATGCATGGATGCAAAATGCAAGATGGGTGCAAAAAGGAAGAGCTATTCCGTTGAGTACAAGAAAGGAATCATGGAGGACTCTTGGGGAAAGAACCTTATGGCTTTTGTAAGAAAAATGTTTTATAGAGGACATAGCATGGGACTAAAAACAAGGGGGAGACACATTCAAATCCAACCAAACATAAAGGCAGTAAAAACGTTAACTTCTCTTAGCCCGTGTTACTAATAAAGGTTATTGTGGGGATGAAAGGAAGGCACCAAGTACATATTACTCTAAGATCTTTGTGCAAAATATACAAAACAGAGGCAGGATGGTGTAAGAATGAGAGCACTGGGCTATGCTCGGGTGATCCAGGCTCAGCTTCATAAAGACCACTGACCAAAGCAGGCAAGCTTTCCCAAGCTCCTTCCAAGAGGAGGAAAGGCAAGGTAAAAATGTGATAGGTAAATAACTTTCTGGTTTACAGTTACACTGGTATTTTGTTTTGAGGAAAGAGTATTACTTTCTTACATTCAGCAAGTTACCATACAAAAATTTAAAAATAGCCAGTAAAAGAAGGGCTTTAAATATTGGGAATTATGTAAGAATCACTCTAACAGTGATCAGTCTACAAGGATTAATGTTCTAAAGTTTTGAAAACTATTGACTGAGAAGAGCAGTCTGTACTCATCTTCCTTTATGCTAAACCCAGAGGTACACAGGTAACTGCTAGGCAATCTTGTCTGCCCTTGTGATACAGTACTACTCCCTAGCAGTGTTCCTTCCTAGTCTCTAGGGCTTCATCCCACCTGGCTCATTTCTTCTTCTTTTGGAAGGTTTCTCAGCCCAGCAGCCCATAAAAGGCTTCAGGCTGTGCTGAAGAGAGGACGGCTAGACAAAGGGTTACATGCTGTATAACTGAAGAATACTTAGGGCAACGATGTGAGCATGTTACGATCTTTGCAGGCTCAGGCAACATGACTTACAAAAGTCTCATTTCAACATTACTATCATAAACCCTTCTCAAAAAATACTGCAGTATAAGAAACATTCATATAAGAAAAGCTAGCAGTTTAGTCATATGTTGATTCATTAATTATAAAACTACTGCTCTCCCCCACAGCAAAGTTAAATCTTCACAATGTTTGACTCACAAACATTTTCCCTCAACATCAGAAGTGGTATGTTTTCTAGTTCCTGTACTGAACAAATTCCTTGCGTTCCCTTGACAGACCTATTTGATTGCTTACTCATTTTTGCCCTCAGTGAAATTAATAATAAAACCACTCTGTTTCTTTTTTGAAAGAAGAAGCACTTGTCATGTGCTATAATGAGCCACTGGAAATTCCTTAAGCAAAGATTGATTGTCACATGGAAGAAAATCTAGAAAAACTACACTTAAAAACTATGCCCATCTGTAGTTTATTGTCTGATAGAAAAAGAAAACATTCACATTCTCAAGGGAACAAACTTACTTTGATAGCACTAACATAAGGGTGTTTCCCCAACAGATTATCTCCAAATTTCCCATACAAGCAAAGGAGAAGGCTGGAATAAACCTCCAGGAAGCCATTCTCTGAAATGGTGTGCACTTTAATGCATTTTTCCTCTAAAGCTGGCCTATTGTATTTCAGTATCAATATGAACTTATTCAGTACAGATATTGTCATCACATGGAACTAAAATACACAATGAAGCATTGCATCAAAACTCTGAATAACCACCTAGATTAAATTTATCTAATCAAGAGGATTACTAAGGTAAAATTTAACAGGTCAAGCATCTATAGGTAGCATTCTCATTCCCAAGGAGGGTCTTTTATATGCATACAGCAAGATACCCATAACACAAATTACACAGCATTCCCCAGTCCCTTCTGAAAGAACAGACTCACAATCAATTCAGGTAGTAAACATTATAGTAATTGGCCAAATTCCAGATAGAAGAGGTGCCTATTTGTTGCTTACGTCACAAATGAACTGCTTTGTGAAGAAAGGAGCTGACATTAACGTTGTTTTAGTATTTAGCTTGCTGCCTTCAGTGTTATTTTAACTGAAGGGCATGATATACATTTTATTAATAAATAAATGCCTGTCACTGGGAAGTTCTCCTTCCCAATTTGTGCATTCTAAAAACATGAGAAACAAAGGGAAAATTCTGTTAGGAATGCAGCTTATCTCAAACACAGATATGTTCCACCTGCTACTAAAACCTCAATCCCCTAATCCAAGGAGTATAAATATGTTTGGATTGGCTTGCTTGTTACTGCCATATTGAGAATTATCATTAGGTACACTTTAAGAACCAAATTTTAACTGTTCAGTTTAAAAAGTCCCATTTTAGATTTGCCGTAATGGGGCATCTGTATCCAATTTCTGCTGTGGAAAGATGTTAACAATTTAACAACAAATAGCTTCATAAAATAATAAGAAAATCTAGGTTTCTTTGGAGACCAACAAGTGCCTTAGAGATTTTTGCTTTGTCTTAGATTATTTATTTCAGAGATTTTAATTTTGACCTAGAATTTTTACTGAATATGCAAATCCAAAGGTACTAATAAAATTTTGTATAAACAGCTTGCATCTTCTAGAATTTAATATTCCTGGAATACAGACATGTATGAAATTTTAGTTTCCTGAACATGGCTTACCTTCCTCTTTGGACACTGGGGAGTCCCTAGACTACTAGCAATGTACTATTTATCAGAAATACTGTTTATCACAAATTTGTATATCACAGCAGCTTAGCTCTTTTTGTTCATCTGCTGTAATATTAAAATTAATTAAAAATCAAGACAGTCTGTCTCCATGTTTGTCTGCTGTTGCTCTTCAAAAAGAGAAAAGACTCAAAATTATGACAAATGGCACTATTTGTTTGCTATTCCCCAACTTGGGGGTATCTGCTAATCTTTTTCAAAACACTCATTATTACTCTTCCCTTTAATGTGTCAATTATTCTGTTAGAAAGCCTACAATTCCATAGTCAGAAAAAGAGGTTTAGCCTTCTAAAACTCATTTTTTAGATGGACCCCTCAATGTTGCAATTTATAGTATACAGCCTTGAACTTACATGAGAATAAACTAAAAGGAACCTGCTTATTCAGCAGATATTATATCTGTACTCTTTCAGGGTAATACCAGCATGCTTGATGCAGAATGACTAACTCTTGGCATTGTTTGTTCTGCTGAGCCAATATGGATAAGTCTAGGAGGTAGTTTGTCTTGCTTGTTATCTTTAGCTACGCAATACCTTTGCAAGTTGGATTATACAGGTTTGCGCAAGAGTAATTCAGCAAACTAATATATACAGCATGATAACAAAAAAACAAGAGGAATTCTCTTAATTCCTATGATAGTCTCAGGGAACAAACTGGGGGAAAAATCATACACATACAAGCAAGCACTCATTCTTAGCACAACAGGCTAGCACTAATGAAATCCAATCACTACCCTTGAGCAGGTGCTCAAAAAATATTTTACAGCCCAAAGGGCTGAGTTCAGTTGCACAGAAGCTTTGAGGCATAATGTTCAATAGTGGCAAGAGCCAAAAGCAAAAGGTTGGGCCAAATAACCTGCTTATTTTAGCTTAACCAAATGTTAGGTGAGGCATTTCTGCCTTCCTGCCTTCATTCCACAAAAGCAGTCCAGATGTCTAAATAAGTACCCATCGAACATGGCATCTATATGATTTGTTCAAACATTGACAGTTATAAAGTCTTCAATCTCCTAGTTATAGGAGATGAGTGTTCAAAAGAGGCAACTACTTGAAATTTCCTAAATATATGTTTAAAAACATTAGCTGCATCGCACCACCTTCAATTAGTTCGATTAGCCAATCCACTATTAGAGACACTACAGGATCTAATAGACACAACAGAAAAATGACAAAAACTCATGGTCAATAACCACCTGTTGATTCAAACTAAATATCACCTCACTGTCCATGTATGCCACACTCAAATATACCATACCAATTATAATTATTATATTGATACCTCACCTTTCTGCTTTCAAGGAATTCAAGACAGCTCTTCCCAATCTCATTCTCACAACAACCCTGTGAGGTATGTTAGGCTGAGTGTCTGTGACTGGCCCAACGTCACCCAGTAAGCTTCATCAGTGATCTCCCAGGTCCCCAGTCCAATAATCTAACCTCCATGCTACATTGGTTTAGATCTGGATTGTTCCATTAAGTTAATTTAGTGGAGAAAATGGATTAAAATGTAATTGCTATGATATTAGGGCAGGGATTTCAGCCTTTCAGAACATGCAAAAATGCATAAAAAGCAGAAAACCGCCAAACAATCAGTGGCTGTGGGAAAGGGGATACAACCAGTAGAAGGAAGCATGTTCATCTGGGAAAGAGACAGAATGCGGTCTAGGCGGGATGAATTTGGTCCCTTGACCTGAAGTTCTGTGCCCCTGTCCTAAAGCTTGAATGCTTGCTCACTCTTTCTTCACTTCTGCCTTGTGAACATTCTTCCTATACAATCACAAAATATTTCTTTCTTTCAAAATATGAGGGTTCTTCAAAAAGTTTCCAGACTTTTAAAAACTTTTAAGAATTTCAAAAACAAATTACATCACTTTTCTACACAGTCATCTTCCTTTGCAATGCATTTTTCCCAGCTTCATACCAACTTTTTAATGCCACCAGCAAAAAATATATAAAATATATTTATAAAATATACAAGTGCAGAAACTTTTTGAAGACCCCTTGTACAATTTTGCTATAGAACAAGCAGCTAGCTTCAACTTCTGTCAGATTTTACCATTCTGCCTGCGTACCTGGTATCAGATTAGCCCAACTTTTGTTTGAACTATAGTTACCATCAGCCCCAGTCTGTGCAGGTAATGGATAGGCATTGTGTGAATTGTAGTCCAAAATATTAGTAGAGAACGAGATTGAAGAAGAATGCTTCAAACCCATGTAGTCTTGTTGCTTTGTTATGTGTTTGTGATATGCTGTTGTGATATGTATAGTAATGTTGTTTCTTTATAATCAGTCCATCTTGGCTTCAATCTGGCAAGATCAAGAGCACATAAGTTACCAATTTTCTTGCACAGCAAAACAAAAATTAAGCAGAATAAAGTTGTCAGTTGTTTATTCCTCTTTATTCTAAGTAAACATTTTACCATTAAATAAACTGTATGTTACTTTTAATGTGGTAATGCAATATTCAGCTGTTGGCACTGTAGAAATTTAATAAATAGATAAATTAATAAATGCTAACACAACTGGACAGCATTATGAGCATACCAACTTAATGTGGTTGGGGAAGAAGTAGTACCAGTTTGTAGCAGTACAATCATAAAAATGGAGACATGGGAAAGTACTGTGTTTTGATCAAACTTCACTTTGAATACTATGTTGAGTTCTGGACACCACACTTTTAAGATGACAGCATGACTGGAAACTAAGTACTACTAAGAAAAATTGAAGGGACAGGGTATTTTAGCCTTGAGAAGACTGAAAAGGGAAGACTTTTCAAGTAGTGAAAAGGCTGTGAGTAAATGAGGCATCAACATGTTCTCTATCATCCAAGACTACAGGACACAAAGCAAGGTGCTTAACCAGATTTTTGTTGAACATCCGGAACATTCTATTTTGAGGGTAATCAGACATTGAAACCACCTGCAGCCATATGAGGTGGTGGGCACTCACCACTAGTTTATTCAGGCTAAAACAGGCCAGCATCTGCCAGAAATGGATTCCTGAAACTGGATTCCTGTAGAGGGTTGGACCTAAGCAAACGTCATCACTGAGGTTGATCATTTTCAACTCTATGTGCCTATGACCATGTGGGTGTGCCAGACCCTCTTGGAAGCTAAAACTGAACCAAGTTGATTTCCAATTTATATAGATGCATTCATATCATCTGTTTCAATTTCACTTTTCTAAGTGAATAGTTGCCCCTAAGTCACAAAGAGAAAAATAAACTCCTGCAGTTGGGGAAAACTTTGGGCAAAATCACCCTAAAAACTCTTGGTTTAGCAAGTACCAACAGGAACATTGCTGATATGATGTGCATCCACTGTGCATCCACTGTGCATCCACTGTGTACACATATTTCTCAGATAAATATTTGGTAGTAAGTATTTCTCTAAGTGAATAAACAGTAAATAAACAGTTCCTAAATGAGACGAAAGATGGATAAAGGCCTTTGGCGGTAAAAGTGGTTGCTCTTCTAGTTCAGTATCAGCAACACAAGTTATAAACTACCTTACTGTAGAACCTTATGTACACTAAACTATAATGATGACATGAAGTGGTGAGACTAATGGTCCTAACTTCCATAGCTAGTTCTTTCTTGTATTGCCTTAAAAAGGGGGAAGATAGTCAAAATGAGAGTTCCCAATTTCTTTCCTTTGCAACTTCAACTATATGTTAGTGGAAACTAGCATGTTAGTTCCAATTCAGCTCATCTAAAACTAGGCACGTCCTGGTTTTTCATTTCATGGTAATATTTCAAAAAGTATCAATAACGTACTAAGCCACATACCATTCCTTCCAAATAATCCATTTAACTCCACTTTTCTCCCTCACCCAGATTTTCCCTATTAATAGATAATTTCCTTTCAGTCATCAGGATTAGTGAGGGGGGAAAAATAAGCTGCATAATCTTACCCTCTGCAAAGCAAGAAAAAAAGCCATCCGCCTAAGGGACAGATTAAGGTCACGCATGCGGTTGCAAGGCGTGCACGAAGAGCCCTTCCTCCAAAAATGAGAGGCGCATACTTTTTAAATAACCGCAGTTGAAAAGTCTATTTTGCAAGCACGGGCTCGCACTTTTATTATTTTTAGGTGTACAAAGACTGCATGCTCAGAGCGGGGGAAGGCCCTTGCTGGCCTTTTCGATTTTTCTAATATATTATAACATTGTTGTAGAATACATCTACACGATACAGATATTTCTGGTTTAGGGGTTACTCAGTGAAAGAAATGGAGAGATTTACAGAGCGCGGGGAGGAAGAAAATACACATAAAACGTGGTGAGGGGGGAGAAATGTGGGGGGGGAGAAATTTGTATGGCTGGAGACGAAGAGGAGCGGGGCTGAGCTTTAGGGCATCTGCATATTAGAAGGGAAGTAGCTGCAAGCAAGGAAGGTTAGAAAATAATCGGAAATGGGGAGAAGAAAAATTGAACACAGGGAGGCGGAGGGCAAAGCAGAAGTCCGTGGAGTTGGCGGCAAGAGGAAATAGGTCGGGGACCTGAAATCTGCTGCATGCTGTGGGGGAAATACGCCAAGGGTCGGCTTAGGCGGCAAAGGCAGTCGCCTGTCTGAAGGAGCTTTCCGCACTGGGGCTCCCGCTGCTGCTGCTGCTGAACAGGAGGCGGCACGGACGGCTCCCACAGCCCGGTCGCTGCGAAGGCCTGCAACGAGCCATTGCTGTGCAAGAGCGAGACAGAGGCAGCATTCTTGGCCGCCCGCCCGGCCGGCCGGGCGCTCTCCCCTTCCCTTCGCAGCTAGGGCAGGAGGGAAAGGAGCGGCCGGTCGGCAAGCTGGCTAGGTACAGGCGGAGAGCCGCCGGGGAGAGGGGCCTCACCTGTGGCGCTGAGCATGAAGTCGAGGGTGCCGTGTCGCGCTGCTGCCATAGTGAGGGAGAGCCCTGTGCCATGCCTGGTGGAGCGGCCGCGGCGGTGCTGCGAGTGCCACTGCCGGAGTGCGCGGTGTGCGTGTGCGAGAGAGTTGCGCACGCGAGGTTGAGGCCGGGGTTGCTGCCGAGTTGGGAGAGCGAGCGAGCCCAAAGGGGAGGGGCAGCCTGGCCGCGAGCGAATGAGTCGGCGGCGCGGCGGCGGCGGCGGCGGCAGCAGCTGTTGTGAGTGGGGCAGGCGGAAGGAGGCGAGCCGCGCCGGCCCGCCCGCGCTCGACTGGCCGGCCAGTCGCGGGAGCCCTGCGGCCGCGTTGCCGGTCCCTTTTGTTTGTATCGCTTGCGAGCGGGGACGTTTTCCCTGCGAGCTCAAGGCCTCGCTGGAAGGGAGGAGACGCGAAATGAGACGAAGCAGCGTGGGAAGCTGCCTTTCCCGACTAAGCTCGTGTTGTCGACACTGGCTGGCAGTGTCTCTCTAGAGTCACTTCAGGCAAGATTTTTTCCTCACGCTGAACTGATTAAGCCAGGATTGATGCTGGGAATTCATGCACGCAAGGCGGATATTCCACGCGTCGGCGATGGGTCTTCCTAAACCTGCACATCCTAGTGCATTAATAAAAATGGCCAGTAAGATACTAAGAGGGAGGAGTGAAAACTTCTAAGTCACACAGGTCAGGTTTTCCGTTAGGCCAGAGACAGGCGAAGGGGAAGTAGCTTGTCAGGCTGTGCCTCAACGGAAAATAAAGAACCTGTTTGTAGGCCCTACAACTACGCTTGTACAGCATGTGGCCTAGTCAGCCTATCAGCCACATGGCAGGCTCAGCAAAGGACCTAAAGCTCTTGTCTGGTGGCCTTTCTAGCACCACAAAGGGAGGAAGGAGTTTAGGGCAGCAAACAGCAGACAAACCAAATGACACAAATGGGGATTGTCACAAGTTGTGGAGGCCTGCCCTAAACCTGCTACACCAAATTGATGTTACAGTCCTACACATTGAAAGCCAAAATTATTTAAGAAAACTAACATGGTTAGTGCCAACTAGGCAACACTCATATGGACTTGTTTTCAGTGCCAGAGCTCATCTGGAAAAAGAATGCATAAAGAAAACACTTTCAGCCCTGAAAGCATATAGACTGTGGCCGCAAGCAGTAAAGGACAAGACTCCATTCTTTAATTATTAACAATGTTAAGTATTAAAGTTTAATAGACATGTAAAAGAGAATTGCAGCAGATGGCATGCACATGGCACAGTACTGAAAGGTTAAAGCATCACTTTCTAAAATTGCCTTTTCTAGTCTACTGAAAATTATGATAAAACATGTTTCCTTGTATCTAGATACCCAATTATCTTAGTAAATTATTTGAGCTAGCTTTTCCACACTTGGGGTTGACAGTAGGCCCGTCCATCTCTATCCAAAAGAAATTAAGCAATGCACATAATTGAGCATTCTTAAGTAATCCCTCTTAAGGGATGAGTTTCAACACATAATTTTCACAACTAGGTTGTTTAAGTGTGGAAGAGGGAGCACAGCAGTTTAACCAGAACACTTATTAGGCAAAGGAGAATGAAGAGTTAATGGTGATTAAAGGTGCTCATGGCTTTTAAATTTCTTTTTAGCTGGTAAAAGATCTCCCAGAGAGAGAGAGCAAATTGGAAAGCAAAAGCACAGCCAATTTTAAATAGGCCTTCTCCTGTACCTCCAGTTCTTTTCTTTTTCTAGCCTGATCGTTGGGAATGTTTGTGGACTGACTCTCTTAACACCGGATCCTTATAAGTCAGATTTATAAATACCCATGCAGGGCACAGGGCCAACCCAAGGCATTTTGCCAGAGGGCAAGAACAAGATGGTGCCTCACCCTATTCCATGCACAAAGGCCAATCAGACAGGCAATTTAACCTCAAATAATAGCAGTAAGACAAAAGTTCCTCTGTACCAGAGGGCAGATTATTTTAGGAGACATTTATTTATCTATTTGTTACATCACCCAATAGCCATAGCTTTATGGGTTCTTTACAACTATCCATTAAAAATACAATCTAAAATACACCACATTATAAAACATAGAAAGATTACCATCTAAAATGTAAAAGCAAATTGAGGCTATTTACATTCTAATAATTTAAAATTCCAGTAGTGGAAATAGCTACTGCCACTCCCCTATTCCCCCTGCATTCTGTCCAGGGTTACTGCTCCTGTTACAGCCATACTGCATGTGAGGAGCACTTCAGATCTTTTCCATCATAAGAGTCAACTGTTTTTTATTTTGATGTCAGCATATAGATCATATTCATCTTTGTTAAAATCTTAGGTCTATCACTAAGGGATATTGTTCTGATGCTTTTGAGGGAGATGACAATATTGTTGGTAGCTGAACTTGTGTTCAAGGGACTTTATAGAAAACCTGTGTGT
>NW_025335941.1:1402111-1447508 GCF_004798865.1 Varanus komodoensis | reverse complement strand
ACACACAGGTTTTTTGCTGCCGCTTTCATAAAATGACCTTTTGTTAAGACAAAGATTTGTTTTCTTTTTTTACCCTTTCAAACATGGATCCAGAACCTCAGAGAAAACATCAAACGTGGGTGGGAAGGATTAAATGCACACCTCCCCACTCTATCTCTCTACACTACAAAGCCAAACAAAACCCAGAAACAGGCTGCTTGGTTCTATTCCTTGTGTCTACATGTAACACTTAGCTAAGATCCACAGATTATATCCTCTTTTGTGTCTACCCTTTTGAGTTTACAAAGCTGGTGCTATCATCAACAACCCAGATGTCTCATGTTTGGACATTAGGATTAACTCTAGCACTTGAAGCGAACATGACACTTATTTAAGGCAAGTATGGGCTAAGAGCCAAATAATTACACAGAAGTTCCAAGTACCCAAAATTGCTTATGACTTACTTTTCAGTGCAGCACATTTCATAGAATACAGGTTTCTTTTAAAAAATGAAAATACTTTAAAAACCAAAAATTGAAAGAAAATGCTGAAGTCCTCAAAAAAACCTGTGCCACAAAATAACTTTTACATACTAAGCTATCTCATTTTCTACAGGCTTATGTTAAGCGAGTATATTAGTGGTGCATATTTTACCAAGACAATCTGTTACTAGAACTTCTGCAAAATAGAATTTCACCTTCCGACTGAAAGGGATTCAAAACCTCTAAACTAATGGCAGAATTCATTGAGGCAGGAATTGGCAGATGTGGAAATGCCCTAGAAACTGGCACAAGGCATACTTCTGTGTATGTTTAGATGGAAGAAAATCCTCTAACACCCAGCATTTCCCAGGGAGCATTGCTGGCTGGAGAAGGATAGGAATCATACAACCCTTTTCCAGCTAAATATGCATAGGATTGTGCTTTTTGGCTGCTTTTCTCAGCTATTTTTAGAAATAGAAAATAAATTTGTAAAATTTACCATACACTACCTTGTCCTGATTTTTGTCCCTCATAAAAGTACTCAACAATGAAAATGTGCACTTTAAGCATTTGGTTTCTTAAGCTTTGTTGGATGACAAGAACTACTAAATTTTGGCAATGAATTGGCAACATGGTGTACTCTAGATGTCTTGGACTACTGCAAAGCACACCAATCCTCCTGTAAGTGCCCCTGCCAACTTTTAAAATAAGGTGTTCTTTTGAATATTTTCACTAGATTATCAGCTTTGCTGGTATTTTGTTTGCACAACTAGAATGATAAAAGAAGAGTGGAGGAGACTTTTCCCCTCTTTCCTTTGCATATTTGTGAACACAGTGTGGGTTCTGAATCAACATTGTGTGCAAATACAGAGCTTTAGCAACATCATAAGGGTGGGATTTTTTTCAGGCAAGTAAAGAGGACAGCAGTCTCTGGTTGTGGATAGATGAGCAGCCTGTTGGTTCTCTGAAAGTCGAGCCTCTCTTAAATCTAAATGATGCCCCTTGCTGCTTGTGCATTCTTTAACGGTTTTGCATGATAAAACTGCAAATGTGCAGTTTTGCATGGGGACTCTATTTCTACAGGGTTCCTATATATGTAACATATAGTCTGTGGTACTTCTGCATATTACTTACCTGCCTATTTGCACACTTTCACTTATGTGAATAGGCAGGGATTCAAAGTATGCTGTGTATAAGTACTATACAAAACCAGGTCCTAAATATGACCTCCTCTCAAAAAGAAAAATTGGTATTTGATACCAAAAACGGCTTCTGTGAAGAACTGCCTCAGGCTGGGCTGTATGAACTGTTCACCCTGCAAACTGTCAGCAGTGTAATTTTTAAGACAGTTAGGTTGAACATTCCTTTGTGCCTCAATATTGCAGAAGCTTGACAAGTCTGTGCATGCTCTCAAGGCTAAACCTATCAACTCTTAACAACTGTAGGCCTTTATTCAATATCTTCAGAAGAAAATGCATCAGTTGTTTGGATCATGCTCTAAGCTCAGTTAAGCCTGATCAGCATGCTGTAATGTTCTGTATCCTAGCAAGTTTAAAAATTCCTAGTAAGTTATATCTAAAAGTATATACAGTACTGAAATGTGCATAAGTGTATATAAATGTGCATTGAAATATTAGGAAAACTTATGGTTTCTGGAAGCAGAATAACTTTAGGTTACTGTTTGAAAGGCAAATAAAATTGTCCTGCATCACCCAGAGAAAGCTTCGGGCTCCCGGTCATAGCAGGCAGGTGCTTATATGCATTTTCTCTGCTTATTAGTTATTGTTCTGACAATGTATATTTTTACATGAGAAGTGTCATCTACTTAGGCATGCTGAGAGATGTTTTCATTAATAGTGTCACTATTGCACTTTTTGTAAATAAATCCAAATTTAGGCTCTGACAAAACATAAAAAGAGTCACAATCTAATTAGGCATTTTGTTTAGGTTTTTAAATTTAAATGAGTAGCATTTCAGATTTTTAAGAGTTTTGCCTGGGTATAAGGTTTGAAACTGCTACAAAAGAACCCAACCTTCATACTATCTCAGTCCTGCCTACCAACTGCCAACTGGAAAGAGGCCCGACACTGCTTAGAGATGCACAGATATGTATGTTATTACAGTGCAACTGCTCTAGCTTGTTACAAATTTTGTCTTCTGGTTACATTGTCAGCCAGAATTGACTGTTGTAGTTTTAGATTGTTCCACACAGCACTTAGTATGCTATCATTTAACAAAATTCCCTTCTACAAATGTTTAATGCCTACAAAGAAAGAACAGCCATTAGTGGAGGGACAACCAAAAACACTTTATCCACTTTTATTTTATTCTCACTGTGATACACTGATGGAATACTAAGGGGTTGTTAAGAGGTATGTTGGATCCTGCTAGGTCATAGTGAACTTTATGAAACATAACATTCACTTTGGCTTGAGCGTGGGTAACGATGAAAGAACTAGTACAGATTGGTAATGTGACCCATTTCCAGTTATTTTTCTGTTTCTGGTAAAGAAATAGGTGAGAAGAAAGTACAGTATTCCCGATAAGGAAAATGATTCAGTGTTGCAAATTCAGATAGCTCTTATTCTCACGGATTATAACACCACCAAAATTAACCACTGATCAAATACTGGAATATGTTAAATTGAAATAAATGGAATTGAGTACTCTGCGAAAATCTACTAGATTCCTCAAGATAGTACATGCTGAAACCATTCTCTTCTATTTTAGGAACCTGGGATTGGTCCAACTCCAAAGAGGCAGGATGAGCCTGAATTATGTATTAGAAGTGCTGGATAATTGAATAGAGGAACACATTGGAATTTTATAGCAACAAGAATCAGTGAATCACTCATAGACATGACAATCCATAACAGCAGACAAAGGAAGAAGGCTGCTGTAAGAGAAACATTATTCAGTTGTACACCTACTTCTCTGAAAAGACTACCATAACAAAACATTTGGGCATTTTGAGACTTCTGCAATCAGTTATAAATTCTAAAGATGACAGTGTGGTTCAAGCTGTATGGCTAAATGCACCTAACCAGAACTACAGAAGCGCCAAAGCATCTTTCCCCCTGCTAGAGGCCCTGGGACAGCTAGATAAAGGAGGGAGTGTTTGCTTTGCAAAGGAGTATTTAGATAAAAGGTTTCTTGCCAACCCTTCTGCTTTCACTACAGCTTGAACTGAGAACAACTGCATAGGTAATTGTACATTTTTCAATGAGATCCTTAAGACCCTCTACTTTTACAAGAGAAGTATCTGCGTATTAACTAGACCAGAACATTTGTGTAATTGGTTTTAAGAGCATTATCAACGAAATGCCATAGGGGAAGAGAGGCAATGCTTTTGTGGTGGTTTATTCTAGGGGGTCTTTAGTGAAAAGGTAAGTAATGACATGAATACGTGTCCATGATTTTGAAGGATAGACATGATGGCTAGATGAACCAATGACTGCATAGAAAGCACTATATCCACAGAGCACATTCTTTGCAGTACACAGATACTCAAATACTCTTTTCCCATCAAGATCAGCCACAAGATTGTACTCTAGTCTCTTGCCAAGGTAGCAACATACTTGATAAAGGTTTCATGCCAAAATGCTTCCAAGCATTTTATTTTCTATGTTTAATAGCAATAATACTGGATTAATGCGGAAGTGGTCAAAGGAAATACTGTCTGCTGTAGACCAACATCTAAAACTTAAAGAGGGATAACTTGTTCAGAATTCAAAAGGCAATGATGTGTTAGAAAAAGTATTCTTTATTTAAAAACATCATACTTTACCTTACACAGGTGTGACAAAGGCAAACAATCCAAGAAACAATATTCCACTTCATTAAAATCACAAAATGCATTATAAAATAACTACAAGCAATATAACAACATGTAGGAAGACAACAAATACTTAATAGCAACAGAATTAAAAGCTTTCTGAAAAAAAGTTGGCAAGGAACAATAGTAAAGATGATTATCTAAGATTCTTTGGGTGGGAAGTTCCATGTATCACAGGAAAGGCTTATTTATATTTTTAGATTTACCACACTAAAATATGCCCTAATCTAACAGAATTATCAGGAAGAGTCAAAATGCTGCCTGTGTGGACATGTACCTAATAAGTCACCAACAGGAAGCAGCTTGCTGATGTGATAAAATGGCTCAGTATTACCATCTTGCCATCTATATGACACAAATCTACAATAATACAATAAGAGCCAGGGAGAACCAGACAAAAGGCTTATCTAGCCAGCATTCTCCATTAATAAAACGGCAATAATGGCATTATCAAAATAAACTTAAGAATTCAGTTTCTGTCAATTGGCCATGTGATATGTAGACATTCCAGGTAAAAAAAAGCGGATGTCTTCTTTGCCTGCCTGTTGTTTCCCTGTCCTTCCCAAATATCATTTGGTTCACACAGAAAATAGTTTGACTGGACAAGGCTTTGTATTGCTCCCCACTTTCTTTGTTCCTTCACATAGGAGCAGTTGATATAAATTGAACCTGTGTGTGAGGGGGACATAAGGACTGTCAGCTCAGAAAGAGCACAGATGGCAGAAACACACACATCCACTATTCAAAAACTGTATCTTTTCAAACAAGTATTTTAAGTTTCTAAGCTACATACTCAAAACTTTGGGCAAAAGCCATTTATGAGGCCTGAAATGCTAGCTGCTTCCCAAAGACCACTACCCAATCATGTTTAAGACTCTATGAATGCTTTGTGGAGATACCGATATGTATGCCTTCACCACTACCTCATCCTTCTCCATAAGAGCAGTGCAAAAATTGCCTCTAGCAAGATTGTAATACAAAAAGGGGTAAGAATACTCATTTAATTGGTCAGTCACTTTCTGATGAACTCAGAAACAGATGCTAACTAACCGATGCCTTAGTTGTTCTTTTAACTACTCCCCATCTCCTCACCCTTGGAACAGTCTTTTCTCAAGGGGAAGGGAAGAAATGCAGAAACATATTGAACACTGATAAATTACTTTGATTAATAAGTGCAAGCTTTCTATGGAATAGTAATGCCTGGTTTTTGTAGCCTGGTAGTTGTAGATGCCATAGTCCTATCTAGGCCAGCTGTCCCTCATAACCAGACAATGCAGTACTTTTTCAACCCTCAGCAAACCTTTGAAATAAATTAAGAAATCTGAGATTTTATCAGTGCAATAAAGAGGCCTTGGGATATTTCTGTTAATTCAAGTAACATTTTGTCTTGGGTATTGGATATGATTTGAATCAACTGTCCATCATGAGCACACTGTTAAAACCTGCCTTCAGGGTGCTTACAGATTATACTTGAGCGTACAATCCCCGTCTCAATCATAGAATTTTATGGGAAGTTGAGACAAACATAGGGCTGTGCTGTAAACATGTCGAAACAACAGTACAAAGTGGATAGATTTCACAAATGGCATTCTTAGAACTTATGCATAATTTAACTTCAGTTTCAACTTTTCACATTTATTCTATAGCAGTATGTTTCCCTCTTGGATTCCTTCAGTTTAGTAATACATATTGAAGCAGACAGTACCAAAGCTTGAAAAGCAGTTTTTAATCTTGCATTATTCAAAGTATTTCAACTGCTTAGTGAAACTAGTTAATTATTGAAACTTCTTTGGATAGTTGTTAGTGCTTCAGGCCAGGAGAACAATTACATTCTATCAGCAGCAGACATAGTTTCTTTTATGTGAGATGCAAGGTCAAATATCTGAGTTTATTAGAAAAGTCAGAGACACAGTTTCAAAATGTTCTTTGTCTGCAAAACTGTCTATGAATCAAAGAGATAAAGTTGACTTTGCTTTTCAAAAGAGTAGTTCCATTACAAATGGCACAACAAAATAAAAACCTTTTTTATTTTCTCTTGAACTATTAGAGTTCTCTTTTCTTTGTAAATCCTCTCATTTAACTATTTGATCCTCTCATTTTGAACAAGAACCAGGCAGAAACTCCATACAAAAATGGAATATCTTTAATTTTCATCAGTATTATAATGTGTCTTGAAACTTTTTAATACTTTAGCTATTGCTCGAGAAGGACTCCTAGAAAACACCCCACTTAAAAAAAAAACTTCAAGGGTTTTCAAAATTAATTTGAAATTAATGAACAAGTTCTATTAGAAGTGACTTGCTGTAGAATGATTTGCTATTAAATACTGAGTGTATTGTTGTATATCAGATGACCGGTAATCTGAGCTCAGCTCGTCAAATCATACAAGCATTTTGCGTGAATTTATATAGAGTAAATTAATTGTGCTATGAAGGCACCATGTATGTCTCTATAACATCCCAGTGTTCAATTTACATCACAATTCTACATATATCTACTTTGAAATAATGCCATTCAGTTCAGTGTGGTTTACTCTTAGGTAAATGGGTATGGAATTGCAGCCTAAGATGCTAAAAATAAAATTGGAATCCAGGGTCAATCACTAGTGTCTTTTTCCTTAGTATTGAGAGAAAAACGATTAAACCAGCAGGCCAGAAGTCACAGCAGTATGAAGAATACCCATATATCTTTTCTGGCTATCATCACTATCTTTCTGATTCCAATATTATTTTTTCGCAACAAGCAATGTGTAGTCAAATTTCACAGTCAACCGTTCATTCATACCAACAGGACTTGCACATGTATTTCTTTTGTACATTGTGCAGTTCAATAGCAATGAACTGTGACATTTGGTATTGTTCAGCATTTTGTTAGTTTGTTCCATAAATTCCAGGTTTCGTGCTACTCACTAGTATGGATTGATATCACAAGCCAGGGTTCCTAGCAAACACTGCCCCAAAACCAATATTGCTGCAGCCACTCAAGAACTACACCTTTCTGCTGTGTAGTTCTTGAGTTTTCTGCTGTGTTGAGAAGTAGAGTCCAAAAGTTTTGTACTTCCAACTATTATTGTATAATAGCACATCCAATCGGGTTTCCTATATTAGTATTCTTTCTATATATTAGTGTTTGATGATGTAATAAGAACTAACACTTCATTCCCAAGGAGAGCCACTCTAAATTCACTTCCTGTGCTTACTGGGATCTGCGGTTATTCTAAAGCACATCTGCACTGCCACTTCCCAATGTTGACTGCATACTCATTGCATACATGTCTGGTTAGAACAAGGAAGCAGAACATTTCTTGAATGGGAGAGCCAGGTGACTTCTGATCACCCCTTTTTAGGCTGATATCAATATATCAAATTTGGGAGTTCACAGGACCACATTGTGCCATTACCAAGAAGTTCCTTCTGGATCACTGAAGATACTGGAAGTACAGGCAATTAAAGACACAGCTCAGGGTAAATGATTTTTTGGCATTATTTGACATAATTACAGCACCATTGTGTTCATATTACAAGTTGATGAATTTATTAATGTGACCAAGCTGGTAAATTGATTGTCCTAACAGAACTTAAAAATAAATAATTTCTAAAATTAGTTATACCATTGTGCTCAATTATATCCTTGGTAATTACTATGACTAGACTTCCCAAGTACCATAGTTTGACACTACTGGATCATTTGTCCAGCAATAAAACTAACATTAAAGCCCTTAGATAAGTAACATTTACACAAAGTCAGTAGAGAACTATTTCTGATTGAATAAAACATTTTGTAAACTAAGGCAGGAAATAATTTTATTATATTAATGTTTTATTTTTGAATTTGTCGCAGTCACATCATTGTATATAACTAAACCTGAATATTTATTTGAATACTTAATAGATAGAATTTGTCATTAAGGATCCGGTTAGGTATTATTTGTGCAGCATAATCCTAAACATGTCTATCCCAACTGAGCTGAATAAAAATGTGCTTAGAAATTTCAGCCAAAATTATGTACAAACCTCTGAATACCAAACACTTTCCCATCTGATACAGATTTTCACAATACATTTTACATGTACTTTTCAATTTACGATGGAACATATTTTCTTTAGATTTAAATTCACCTGCTTCTACACCATGACCCATTTAAGGAGGTATCTAATAATGAAGACATATTAAAGCATATCAGTTACATTTCTCAGGCTGTAATTGTTTGCTTTAGGCAGATGATGATTGATTATGATCTGTGTGAAGCAAGCATGCATCTTTGAAAATATTTTGAGTAGTCAACTTATCAATTCATTTCAAGCAGAGACAAGAAGTAACCAATTGCATTTTGGATACAGTCCAGAGCTTCTTAGCAGGGAGTTACCTATTCTCGTCTGGGGGAAAGAATATTTCTTATGCAAGCTAGAGAAAATGGCTGTCTGCATACACGCTTTTTGTGAAATGAAAGGCTCTGTATGGGAGTGGAGCATTTCTCTTTAAGTCTCTGAAAAGGCGTGCAGTTATGAAGAAAGGGCTGTTTAAAAGTTCTCCCAACCATATATGGAAGCGATTCTTTGGCTTGCACGTAGCTGGGGAAACGCTCAAAGGGCACCTCAATGTCATGCTATAGGAAACAACATCCAACCTTAGTCATTTAGTAAGAAAGAACATATAAAAACACAGTATGGACACTGGAATTGTATGCAATACCTACATTACACATGAGGAAACTAAAGATATACAAATGAAGACAAATTGATCAGATTTGTAATAATCCTACCATATACATGAAGTCTGAATTTCAACTTTGAATAAGCAGCAAAATTCAAAAATCCTCTCAATCACCAAGAGGAAATACATGGTACATTATGAGATTTTACTAAGTCTCATGTTTCATTTAAGGGGCAAGAATGACTGGGAAGTTTGTCAAGTATGTCATTTGAACATGTGGCTATCTTCTAAATGAAGTGTGCAACAAAGGTTTATAACAACATGATCATTTATTTATTTGGTCTTTCCCAGATACTTCTCAAAAGATACTAGAGCTTTTTATTGATATCACAGGTAGGCTTGGTATGGCCTACTGGTTGGACAGTGCTGAGGTACACCACAGACTGAGTTCACAGTATCATCCACTACAGAAGTTGTCAGTGCTGAATAACAATTATATCTGGAAAGCTAAACAACACAAGTCCTAATCTTCCTTTTTCAATGGCATTAAAAATTTAAAAATATCCTTTTAGCTTACAATAATCAGTTTTGAATGACTTATAACTCACAGGACAGTCATTTTCCTGCTAGAAAATAAATTATCAGATGTTACAATTGCTTGATATGCTATCGTGCTGTCACAACCCAGAGTCCAAGAGCCACATTGGCAGCCAAAAGTGTGCTGCCAGCAAGCAAAATTAAAAAGCCAATAAGCTCCCTGTTTTGTTTTTCAAAAACCAGTTTGCTAAGAGTAGCTTCTAGGAAAGAGTTTAATATCCATTGACCATCTAAAGCAAAGCAGGGTACTGCATTAATTACAGCCAGTGCTCCTGAAAGTGAAATAAGGTATCTTATTAAAATTAGTTAAGGTCTTGAACAAGCGCATACTTTTAAAAACATATGTATAAAATTCAAAACATCTAAAACACAGTAAACATCTAAAACCTCAAATATTTTAGCTTGAATTGTATTTTAACATAAATTGTATGCATTGTCCATATTGTGTTATATTGGCAGTGGAGAAAATCAAAAACCAAAAAACCCAGCCGCACAACAGACAACTCAAATTAGCCTAAAGTAGAGAACAGGATACACTGATGACTTGGACAATGAAGAAACAATGAAGCCAAAACCTAAGGTCTGGACACACCATGTGCTAAATAACAATTATGTTCAGAAAGCTAAATAAGCTAAGTCCTAATCTTCCTTTTCCAATGCCATTAAAATTGTATAGTTTAAAAATTGGAAGCACACAAAAATAATGCGACTCTCCTCTCACCTTTCCTCTACTGTCTACTAGTGGTGCTACTTACAGTGGAAGCCTTAGTTGGTCAAGTTTCATAACCTAGATAAGAAAATGCTGTTTAAAAAAGTGAAATATGCAATTGTTGTGGTGCTCAGGGATCTTTCTATGCATTAGAGATACTCACAGAGTCTTCTCCCTAAAAGCCAACACAAAAGTCAAAGGATACTTGCAAAATGTTTCCAGTACAACAGGCAGGTCCATACTGAGGAAGTTGTGTCGTGGTACAAAACTGCTGAGGCTCACTGAAACAACAGGAAGGATACATTTTAAATGTTTATTAGGAAAACGAAGACCATTACAGCGCCACTCATTTCTGATAATTTGTTCACAGAAAAACTTACATTTAAGTATTACCATAGTGGGATAATGTTTTACTTGAGTGGCTATGTAACACTCATAATTGTACTTTGTGAAAACATCTGAGCATGTGATGTGCTTGTTGTTACCTTACAATCAACTATCTACAATACACTGTACAACAACACTGCTATCTGAAGAACCACAGCGACAATTATGACATTAGAAGAGAAAGTAACAAAAAGGAAATGCATTCTAATGTTTCTAATTACCTCGCTCACAAATTTAGTCTCATACAGAGGAGCCTCTAGGGTGCAATGCAATGGTAAGGATAGTGCAAAGAGAAACTACAAGTGAGTTCTGATAAAGCATTACCTCTGTCCATTGAGTTCAAGATCCAATTTCAATGTTTAGGTATTCAAGTGATTCTGATTAATATAATTTTCTGTTTGGCTTGAGTTTCTAGAGTCAGATTTTACCAAATAATGGGATTTATATAAATGACAAAAATGTTATTTATGGATAGCCCATAAATATTAAATAGAAATGTGATGTGAAGACAATTTTATTTAAACAATTGATGGTGATATTTTAAGCTACCTAATGCATGCAATTATCAGGGACATATAACCAAAAATAGAATAGATCATCTGCCCATCAAGTATGAGGTCCATAGTCCATGTCTCTTTAAAATAATGTCCATGTCTCTTTCAAGTTTAAAACAACGTGCAACCAATGGCTCCAATTTTTGAGGTTGCCAAATCCAATATTTTTTAAAAAGAGACATGCACCTAATTTTACAGCCAAACCTCCATAACTGACAAGGTGTACATATCTGAATTCCAAATGGAAGGAAGAACTGGCATTGTGTAATATAGAACTTTCTCACTCCTGCCAAGTTGACTGAGAAGCCATCTACACCTAGGAAGGACTCTGCAACATCACACAGGTTTTAATATTATTGAAGGACATGAACAGCTGAATTCAAGAGAAGCCTAATTAACCAACTTAGAAACAAGCTGTTCCACAAATGTTATTTCTGTTTAATCATACAAACCTGTATATTGGAGATGTAGTGGGTGCCCAACAAATAGCATATCAACCTGAGGCAGATGATTTACCCGGATAAGTCTGGTTTGATTTTCCAAAGAAGGTGTCACACACAGACTTGAAACAAAGTTCTTCTGGCAGTCCTTATTAGTATGACAAAGTTGACTTGCCTCAATAGTTTTTCGTGCTGGCAGACAGGCATACTGAACAAAAAGTTTTAAATAATTATTGTATTAGACTACAGGTATTCACAGAAACACTATTTTACATGTGTATTTGTAAAGCAATGATGTAGAATGGGAAATTATTCTAATTTTGACATGCACATGCAATATCCTATATATAGACATATACTCTAAGCCAGGCTTTCCCAATGGTGCTATAAATGTTCTAGCCTACAACCCTCATAATTCCTTATGACTGGTTATACTGGGATGATGGGAATTGTATTTAGGGAGAATGCCAGCATGAGTAAGGCTGCTTTAAGCTCGGGCAAGCTCAACTCCATGGCCCAAATCACACTGATCTGAGGTTCCCCAAGCAGACACACATCCTGGTTCTGGTCCCACCCCGTGCCTCCAACCAGGATTGCCCCTTATTTGTTTGGAAGGATCCTGGCTTTTCCCATTTTTTTTCTTCATTCTAAAAATAAAGGTTGAAATGCCTCTCTTAAGGATCAATTTCTGATAATAAGAGTGGTGGTTTTGCTTCACCCCTTTTGTGTATATTCACCAAGAGCATGTAGCCTTTGAGAATGTCTCTGAAACTGAGCTCAGGCTTCAAGAGGTCTTCCTATTCCTGCTATAAGCTACAGATATGCACGGTCACCTGTCATTAACTTTATGTTGACAAACTGAGTCAAACAGCCTGAGGACACTGAACGTGCAGTAGAGAAGGTATTATAACACTTGTCTCCATTTTACTGGTGAAATGTGAATGGCTATTCCATATTTCAGGAGCCCCCTTCCTTAAGTTTGTACACAAACTGGTTATTTATTTATTAAGTTTGGAGATCAATTCTATCCTTACTGAAACAACTGGAACAACACCCCTCTGCCCCCCATCCCCCTTCTCTCTCTGTTTTTTTAGTTCATAAAGATATAACTAACCCAAGCTTGAAATCATTCACTTTTGTACAAGGGAAAGAATTATATTCAACTGTTGCCCAATATATTTGCAATCATTTTATTAACATAGGCATCCTGTCTATAACAGAGCATTTATCTAATTAGGCTTATAATAGAAGAGGATGTGTTTTTATTTGCCAGGGTCATGACCATAAAACCTGACACTTCACATCCAAACTGGAGACAGGCTAAGGGTGGTTCATGGTTAATTGCTTCTTAAAATACATTAATTTATTTTAATTAATTTTTACAATGTATGTTTGAAGCCTTTGGTCCTATCTTCAGCCACTATATGGCACACTGCCCTAATTGGCACATAATTTTGTCATCAATACAGTCTGAAAACAGAGAGAATAATTCTGAGATCATTCAATACTGCTATGGGGCAGCTATCCCTCTAAGTGGGTACAATCATATCTTTCTGCTGCTGTGTCATCAAGTTGTATCTGACTTATAGCAACCCTATAAATGAAAGCTTTCCAAAATGTCCTATCCATTACAGCCCTGTTCATCTCTTGTAAACTCAAGGCTGTGGCTTGTTTATGGAATCAAACCATCTCATATGTGGTTTTGCTATTCTTCTTCAGGGATTTTTGCCTTCCTATAATGTGATCAAAGTATGACAGTCTCAGTTTTGTCACGTTTGCCTCTAAGAGAAATTTTGGCTTGGCTTGATCTAGGACCCACTTGTTTGCCTTTCTGTCAGTACAGGGTATTCACAAGACTCTCCACCACCACTTTCCAAATGCATCCATTTTCCTCCTGCCAGCTTTTCTCAATGTGGATACATGCACAGTGATTGAGAATGTGAATATGCTTGACCTTGATCTCTAGTGAAATGGCCTTGCATTTGATCTGTTCTTGTTCCTTCATTGCTGTCCTTTTAAGTCTTTGCCTTCTTCAAACTTTTTGCCTACAGTCTCCATTTGGATTGATGTCTTAGCCAAGGTATGTAGAATTCTGTTTTAACAGAAGCTTCTTGTCCAAAATACAAGTTATGCATCAGGACAGTTGAGTGATGAAGCATTCCCATTCTTTCCAGTGCCATCCATAGCTTGTTGTGATCCATATACCTTTTCAGTATTCAATAAGGCATAGATTGATAATCTTGAATACTTCAGTGCGCTCCAGTAGTCAATGCATATCATACTTTGGGGAGCTATATGAATAAACTGTGGCAGTAGGCTATGAAGTGGAACAGGCACACTGCTCTTGGGGGCAGAACCATATGGGTATGCCAAGGCAAACATGGCTTTGTTCAGACACAGGCAAAATGTGTCCAATTCTGATAGCTGTGTAAGTTTTCTTGTGTGTGTCAAAGTAAAAGCCATTTGAAGCTGGGCAAATAAGAGTCTGTTCACTAGTACAGTAAATCTAAAAACAAATGGTGGCCAGTAGTACTGTTTTCCCCTGTCAAATATAGAGTGGGCATTAACTGTTTGAATGCCTATATTGCTTCACAGCTGAACAACCCGCAATGGTGTGAACAATCCAATCACTATCTCTTCCTAGCAGATTTCAGTCTAGCATTGAGAATAGGGTCTACCAATGTTAACACTAGGAGACTGTGAAATAGTATTTCTGTAGTTGATACAATGACAGAAAATTGAACAATGCACTTTGGATTCTGTCTGTGCAGCTTATTTTTGATTGTGTATCATTGTTATTCTCAATTATGCACTACTAATAATTATACTGTTACACTTGTCCTACTACATTGTTGTATTGGAAAAAAGGGTGATCTCAATAAAGGATTTGCAAATGGTGCCATGTTTAATATATCAAGAACTTGTTCGATGTTCTTGTGGTATGTTTGAGTGCTACAGTCATTTTCTCAACTGATGGAGGGTTAATGGATTTGTACAACTTGTAAATGCAGGAAAGGATTCAAATAATTCTGTACAGACTGGAGCATTGTTTGCTAAAGGGACAAACAGTTATACACACTACAGTAGCACAAGACTGGAGATACAGGCACCTATACAGTGATAAGGCCTCAAGCAAAATTTTCCTCACACTCAGCCCCAGTAGAATAAACTGACCTATTTGCTGCTGGCTCTTTATCTGCTGTGGTTTCTCTGTATGTGCATAGGGTTCAAAACCACAGTAATGAATACAGTGAGGTATATTTCCATCTATTGCATCAACTCAGTAATTTTTTTTACTCTATCATTTTTGTCTGGTCTTAACCATGGTATTCATGCCTGCACCTATAACCTCCTTTAGGACAGGCCAGTGGTAGCTCGGGCAAAGCTGTTCAGAGGCATCCAGAATGCCTCTGAACGCCTTTTCCTGAGGTAGTCTGTTACAGCAATAATGGGGCAGGGAAGGGGAAAGAACATCCTCTAGCAACAAGCATGAAGCCGAGAATGTGATCTGTGTCTGCTCCAGCAGCATGAATCAATCGTCATTTAGGTTTATTGCTAATATCTCAAGTAAAGAGACTGTACCACAACCCTAGTTTGTGTACCACTAGGTTACTATTTCAAATACATTTTAAAAGCCTGAAGCCAACAGTTCAACCAGAACTTGTAATGTATGCTAAACATACACATTTAGGCTGTTCAGATCTGACAGTCTGTGTAAATTATTTACCAGGTGACTGTTCAGATTATTGCTGTATGAAAAGCAGACATCCGTGAGGCTGTTATTGCTACAGCATTCAACGGTACCATCAAGTCGTCTAAAACCTAAAAAAAGAAAAAGAAACTTATGATTAGGTTTTCAGAGATCAGTTTGCCCAATTTGTAATTCTTGAGCACATCCCGCCTGTACTCTGCAAAACAAAAAATAAAATAAATAAAATAAAATGAATTATAGTTGCCTGTGACAGCTTGACATAGCTAAAAACATGACCTTCATTGCATGGTGCAGCTGTATCTCCCATGAACCTTCATTAATTTGTTTTTGGCACAGAGGAATATATAGTTAGCTTTAAATGTCAAAAGGAACCTGTCTGTCAAGGATATCAAGTTCTATTTTTAGATAGGATCACAAAGTTGCACTGACACCATTTAAAGCAGACTAGTTAGAACCCTTGTTGGCATTCCTGGATCTAATCTCTGCATCCTAAAATGGTTCAACTAATTTAATGCTCCTTCCTACAAAAGCTTTGTGAACTGCTTTTCTAAGCTAGGTTAAAGGGAAAGGGAGTTTCCAGGACAAAATGACAATTCCTAAGGGTTACTGGCACACAAAAAAAGCCCCAGCCACAATCACATGCATGTTTGCTGGGAGTTGTAGGACCTTCTTCCTGCCTAAACACATTTAAGATTGTGCCCTTCCCAGCTAGTAAGGAGAATGTATGCATAGTCACTGCTAATTCAAACAAAATTTATCAACGCACATTAAACAGACATCATCAGATGTTGATAACTGATTTGTCCAATGCATGGTTTTACAATTTACAACATTAGATAAATAAAAATAAAACATTCTTATTTCACTTATATACAACTTTATGTATGACAACATTAAAATGCATCAATTTCCCACAATTTAAAGAACAAAACTCACATCGGTATACAATCAACCATAGGCTACAAGCTGGGGAACTGGAGCTGCTATGATGTCTAACAATCCCATCCCTGACTTTCTGAATCCTTCTAGATTTGAATGTTGTGTAAACTAAATACAGTATAGAGGAACAAGCTGATTCGAACCTATGTATTGTTTTCCAGAGTCAACTGTTTCTACTATTTATTTCAATAGATGTATTACTAGGTTGTCTGTGTGTTTTTAATGCATTTCCCAGTCCCATACTGGATAATCACATTGAAGGAGTAAGAGTAGCATATTTAAATAGTAAGCAAAATGCTTTACAGATCATTTGATAATGAACAGTAGTGCTGATCAATTTAATGCTCAGCTGGAAAGACTGTCTACTATAATTAAGAAAGCGCTTGTAGCAAGAGGATACATGTTCTTCTAGCTGCTTAATAATCACACTAAGGCTTATTTGGTACATCAGACATCCCACTAGGTTATTTAAACAGAGGGTTGTTGGGACTACATGGGAGTTAAGCAAGCATGCTGGCTCTGCTGTACTTGCTGCTCCCACTTAGAACCTGATTTTTCAAACTCAAGAATGATTAACACATGTTATTTAATTCAACATCCAAAGCCAGAACACGGGGTTGTTGAAGGATAAACCCATGTTTTTCTATTGGGTTAAAACTCTGTGCCATTCATCTTTCAATAACCCAGAGTCCTAGGTTTGGAAGTTACATCAGTTGACCCAGGAATAGAGTATTGTTTGAGAAAAAGGATGCAAAGCAGAAGTGGTGACCATTTGTGCTCAGTGCTGATCATTATGTGCTCATTCCCGTGTGGCCTCAGTAATTCACATATTTAGCAAATCGCTGTCATGAGTGAGCCATATCTAAATGTTGACATCAGTATTGTTGTATCCCTACTGTGCACTTTCAAACATGTGCTACACTAGGCAGTTTTTTAGAACAGGCATTCTACATTTTTACACACAGGAGGGAATGCACTTAGAAGATGGTACTTTTCCACATATCCAATTTACTGATTTTTTCCCACCAAAAAACCTGCTAACCTAGTAATCAGGCAAATCTTTTTAGTCAATTAAGACACCAGTAAATATAATTCTTAAAATCACCACAAGGTGCAATCATCTACTATATGCAAGTAATGATACCTCTAGATGGGAAGCTAAGCTGTTGCAGTATTGATGATTTTATGCAATAGCCTGTTTGTGGCTTCAGAGAAATCTTCCCCAGGCAGGAATTCCAATCTTCCACATTATGAACTGAACAGTCTTGCAAACTGGTAACAAGATCACCAACAAAGAGGCCTCTGGGCCCATTAGCAGGAGAATCCTAAAATCAAGTAAATATTGAGTTTATAAATATGTGCATCGTATTCTGTATAAGTGCCTAGGTCTTTTTAATAAACTATATTCATATGTGTTATTAAACCATAATTGAGCATGATGTGACTAAGCAAGAACAAGCTGCAACAAACCTCAGATATTATCTCTAGTTTCAAACAGCCAACTATTTTTAAAGGTGGCAGAAAAATCTCCCAAGAAATTAAAGACCAATAAGTCTTATTGACATTACAGCTAAATCTTATGCCATTTTTACTTTATAAAATGAACCTTGGGCTGTTTATAACAGTATTTTTGTTTAAAAAAACAGACCAGGTTTAGACAAAGATATTCAACTCTTCTTAAAGACTAACACATTTATTATAATGTAAGTTTTTGTGGACTAGAATCCACTTCGTCAGTTATATGAACTGTTATCTGAAACTGCCCCATCCCAGCAGTGTTGAACCTCTTCCAACATGGGAGCTGAATTCACTTTCAGATAAGTTCTGGGGGGAAGTGTTTTGACCTGTGATAGGGAGAGCTGAAGAAAAAACAGCAGAGGCAAAAGCAAATAAATATGGGCAGAAATACCTAAAGTAGTTTTATGTAAAGTTCTTACTACCAGCAGACATTTCAGCCTTTTAAAATGGGTAAACAACTGCATAAATTCTAGGAAACCAAATAATAAACAGTCTGGGTAGAAAGGGTGTGCATGCTTGCCAAGCTAAAATAACACTTCATGGCCCTGATAAAGTGGGCTGTAATCCTTGAAAGCCTTTACCATCATATATTTGTTAGTCTTCAAGGTTCCACAACTGTATTCATTATTGTTTTCACTTCAACGCATACTAACATGGCTATGTCTCAACCCTTTAAAATCCATTAATTTTGGGCCGTGTCCTGGTTAGACACAGGATGCTATGAATCCCACAAATACTTATCTTTATTGCTTGCTGTAGTTTTAAACTTTTAGGACCTGCATGTTTATACAGGAAAAGGTCCTACAACTCTCAGCTGGATGTTGTAAGGCATTGCTTTGTCTAAACCTTGTATTTTGTCATGTTATATTTCATGGTTTTAATTACTGTGAACTGCCCAGAGAACTTTGTCTACTGGGTGGTACAGACATACAATCTAACAATCAATATATGTAACTAAACTGGTAATACTTTTGCTTCACTGTGGTAGTTCTGAAAGAGAAGGATCAACTCTGAATTATTCCAGAGAAGGATCAACTTTGATTTTTCTGTCACTAGCCTGGATCTCTCTCTGCTGTATTCATACACTGCTCCATATGCAGGCATTGTTCTTAGGATCAAATAGAACCCCAGTGATATTTTAACCCTTTCCTCATAAGTAACTGAATTCTCTTCCAGTTCTCTATAGAACTGTAGCTCATGCTATTGTCATTCCTACTGTTTATACAGTTTTAATTAATTGCAAGATCCAGAGAGGTTCATAGGTGTCTCCAAAATATTTTCTTCCATAAACATACTGGGGAAATAAATAACCAATCATATTAGGTGACAGTCTGCAGAAGCCCAAGCCCAACATGTCATCTAACAGCTGTTATTCCATCTTATTAAAGTGGAGAGAGAGAGAAAGCTGGGAAGTAAGATATTCTGTCAGCTCTGCTGCATACACATCCTCCTCTTCCTAAACAGCTGGTCATAAAGGGAACTTGAATTTCCTTCACAACTCATCCTTTAGTTAGTTCATTCTACCTAGAACCAGACTGTTAAGACAGTGAAAGTACCATTAGCAAGGAAGTGTGCTCCCTATACTCAGTCCCAAGCAGCAGTCTGGCCTTAGCATTCTGAACTGGCTGAAGATTCCAAAGGTGTAACATCTTACCTTTCAAGTCGTGTGAAAAATGTAGCAGTTTATGGCATTGTATGGAATTGCAATGACATTTTGACCCAATCTTGAGGCCCTGTGTCCACCACCTCTGAAGAAGCAATTTCCCAGCATTTCAGAGGGCCCCTTTAAAGAGTGATGGATTATAGGGTACTGTTCCTAAGCACTGAATTGTTCATAGCTCTTACCTCTGCAACTTCAATGACAAGTGCCCCTGCACCAGTGTAATAAAGTGGAAAAAGAATAGCTGGCAGCAAAAAGAGAACCGCAAGGCTTACAAGCCCAAGCATAAAGTTATGCCAGACTCCTACAAGACAGAAAGACAAAAACAAAATCTATGCAAGGACAGCAGACTCAACAGTATCTTAATATACTATTACTACTACTACATTTCTATACTACCCATAGTCGAGGCTGAGTGGTTCACAACAATTTAAATCACCCATCCAGATTTCAACAAGACCCAATCCTGCTTAGTTTCCAAGATTAGGCAGGATCTTTGGCACTTTAGGCTATTAGAGCTGGTTCCTTACTTTACTGCAAATAACACATGCTTAAGTAGATAGGAGTATATCACAGAAGTTCTGATTTGGGATATAATAGAAAATTAAGGTCTAAGATTAACACAGCAAGCATAAACAGAGCTGTACTTGGGAGAACTTGGAGATAAATGGGTGTTCATGACGAATTATACTACACTACTGCAGTACCCAAAATAAATGATGATATGGGAGTAATCCAACTACCAACAGGATGAACACATCTATGGGTATTGGCAAGATCCATCAAAATGATGAAGCATTCTAAGAGGCAAGATTAACTTTGAATGACTACTGAAGAGAGCTGATTTAGCACTGAAAATAGATCACATGCCCCACAACATGTCAACAGTACATAGTGTTTAAGGACACAATGAACAGAGAGGATTAATGAGAGAGACTTTATATTTCATCTGTCTTGTGTGCCTTAGCTGTTTCTTTCACAGAATCAAACTAGCCCCCAAAGACCTACAAATGTAGAAATTACATGTGCTGTGCCATGCCAGATACCTTTATTTGGAAACTGGGCCCAACTGAGAGCTGATTCACAGGAAAGGCCTAAAGTGTGAGATGCAAGTTGCTACTCCTTACCTTACTTCACCCGGTGCCCAAGCTATTATTTTAGCCTCAGTTCCATTTGTAATATGGAAATGTTAATAAATTGTCTCACACAGCTGCTGTTTATGTAAACTTTGTGTATGGTATAGTTTTATAATACAATGTATTTGTTTTCACAGTGCTTTGAATATTCAAGAATGGTTATATATGGGTTCGGAACCTGCGGTCTGGGGAACAAATCCGATCCTACTGCGGACCCCCAGTTGGTGATGGGGGTCTTGCCATCGTCCCTTTGCCCGAACCCTTTTTCTCAGCTATCAAACATTGTTTCCTAGGTTTAGTGCATTTCCACCATTCTAAGTGTTGGAATGCCTCTCCTAAGGCTTAGTTACTGAAGCTTAGTGATAATATGCTGGTGTTTTCTCAATGTTCTGGTTTCACCACCTTTGCCTTTCACACAGTCACCACTGAAAGCCCAAAATGGAATTCAGCCCTTGAGCTAAAAGGCATTTTCCATTACTATGCTATACAGAGAGTGCTATGTATTATTAATTATCTAAATAGGCCTTGTTTACAAGTAAGGTTGCTAAAATTGCTATAGCAAAATTACTTAATATAAGCAGTCAGTGCCCTACGTGGCATCAATTTTACTTAGCAGTTTCTTTCTGTAGATATGATTTTTTTGTGGGAGGGGAAGTTCTCTAGGAAGGTGAATGCTTCCAATCTCCACGCACATGTGCATGTGCACACATGCATACATGCACACACCATGGATATATATTGTACAAAGTCAATGTGGAGAATCTCAGGAATTGCTATAACACAGAAACATAGAAACAGAGTGAGTCAGAAGGGGCTCCCGGGCCATCTAGTCTGACCTCCAGCTGCAGCTGGTTCCGCTCATGACATGCCCGCCATGCGCATGTCCAGCCTATCTTTGAACACCCTCACCGACGGGGCCTCAACAACCTCTCGTGGAAGCGCATTCCACACCTTCAGGGTCCTGACTGTCAGGAAGTGCTTCCTTGCATCCAAATGGAACCTTGGCTCCCTGAGCTTTGCTCCGTTGGAGCGCATCCTGCCTTCCTCTGCAGGGGAGAACAGGTCTCTACCCATCTCCATCTGACATCCCCTCACATATCTGTATGTTGCCAACATATCCCCTCTGAGTCTATAACATACCCTTTTACTTAAAATATTTCATCTGTTTGGAGACAATCTTGTTTTCCATTTTTATTATCAAGTTATAATAGGAACCAAAAGTAACCAAGCACAATGATCTTGGTGGCAGATGTTTTCTCATCATTCTTCTACATCAGTCACCATCTGCATTTCTTGAAATTTCCTTGTGGGATTAAGCTTGCCTGTTTATTATTATGTAGCTAAGAATTTGTCTACATTTCCGTTACTAGCTTGCTTTAATAATATGGTAGATTCTTCTCTTCAGAGACTTTAAATCACATCTGGCTTAAAACTAAATTGGCACATAAATTCAGCCAGAGCACTAATCCTCCTCATTCATAAGAAGAATATTCACAACAAGGGCTCAAATTAAGTGGGCGAGTAAACTATTTCATTTTCTATTTGAAATCATCCCAGCACACAATTCTGCTTTAACAGTCTATTTCAATTAGTGAGAAAGATTGTGCTAATCTATCAATTAGTGAAATAGATTTTATTTCCTTCTTCTTTTTCACTTTTTATGAACCATGCTTTCATTACTGCAGTACTAAGTTGTAGGTTAACTGCAAAAAACAAAAACAAAAAAACCCCACACAGTTCAGGCATCCTTCATACCTCAAAACAACTTTGCTAGTCTCAGTTACAGACCCAGTTAAATAAAACTAACTAGGAGAAAGTTACCTAGTAACTTTACCTAGTAAGTTACCTAGTAACTGTAAGGGTGCGGACCCGATTATGTGGGTCCGCCCCCGGAGCCGGATGGATCCAGAAGGATTCCTGAAGGCCCTGGGGGAGTTTCCGGCTGACAAGACGGGTGCTCCTGTCGAGGCTCTGGTCGAACTGTGGAATGGGGAGATGACCAGGGCTGTTGACACGATCGCTCCTAAGCGCCCTCTCCCACCGGGCAGAGCCCGCTCTTCCCCTTGGTATACTCCTGAATTGAGGGCGATGAAGCAGGTTGGGAGACGACTAGAGCGTAGGTGGAGGAAATCACGAGATGAATCTGACCGAACACAGTTAAGAGCCCACTATCGGGCCTATGCTGTGGCGGTGAGGGCGGCAAAAAAGAGATTCTTTTCCGCTTCCATTGCCTCCTCACAATGCCGTCCAGCAGAGCTCTTTCGAGTGGTGCAAGGCCTGGTTCGTCCAGGTCCTAAGGAAGACCTGATTCCACCCTCAAAGGCCCGCTGTGACGACTTTGCCAGGTATTTCAGGGAGAAAATCGCTCAGATTCGTCACGAGCTGGACACCACTATTGATTCAGAGGTTTCAAAGGAGACACCAATGCTGCCGTCTGGTCCAGATTTATTGGATGAATTTCAGTTACTGCGGCCCGATGACGTGGACAAGGTGCTTGGGCGAGTACGTCCAACCACTTGCCTTTTGGACCCTTGCCCGTCTTGGTTAATAAATGATTCCAAGCACGGGATTGGAACCTGGATCTTGGAAGTGGTTAACGCTTCTCTGAGGGAGGGTCGGGTGCCTGCCCCTTTGAAGGAGGCGGTAGTCCGACCGGTCCTGAAGAAGGCGTCACTGGATCCAGAGATGGCCACTAATTATAGACCAGTGGCCAACATCCCGTTTCTGGGCAAGGTGTTAGAACGAGTGGTGGCGGGACAACTCCAAGCACTCTTGGATGAAACTGATTATCTGGACTCATTGCAGTCCGGCTTCAGACCTGGGTACGGTACTGAATCTGCCTTGGTCGCCCTGTACGATGACCTGTGCAGGGAGAAGGACAGGGGGAGTGCGTCCCTGTTGGTTCTTCTGGACCTCTCAGCGGCTTTCGATACCATCGACCATGGTATCCTTCTGGATAGGCTTGCGGGATTGGGGGTTGGAGGCACTGCTTTGCAGTGGTTCCGCTCCTATCTCAATGGCCGGTCCAGAAGGTGGTGCTGGGGGACTATGGCTCTGCGCCATGGCAGCTATGCCATGGAGTACCGCAGGGGTCCATTTTGTCCCCTTTGCTGTTCAACATATACATGAAACCGCTGGGAGAGGTCATCAGGAGGTGTGGGCTGCGGAACCATCAGTACGCTGATGATACCCAGCTCTACCTCTCGTTTTCCACCAATCCAGGTGAGGCAGTGGCTGTGCTGAACCGGTGCCTGGCCGAGGTAATGGGCTGGATGAGGGCCAATAAACTGAAGCTCAATCCAGACAAGACGGAGGTCCTGTTGGTTGGCGGATCGGGCTTCGGAGAGGGTGAATTGAACCTTGTCCTGAACGGGGTTGCACTCCCTCTTAGGGACAAGGTCCGCAGCTTGGGAGTGCTCCTCGACCCAGAACTTTCACTGGAAGCTCAGGTAACAGCAGTGGCGAGGAGCGCTTTCCTCCAGCTTCGGCTAATTCATCAGCTGCGCCCCTATCTGGAGAATGACTGCCTTGCGACAGTGACACATGCGTTGGTGACTTCCCGTCTGGACTTCTGTAACGCGCTCTACGTGGGGCTGCCCTTGAAGATGGTCCGGATACTTCAATTGGTCCAAAATAGAGCTGCCAGGCTGCTGACGGGGACTGGACGTTATGTTCACATGACTCCAGTTCTCCGTCAGCTTCACTGGCTTCCCATTGAAGTCCGGGCCCAATTCAAGGTGTTGGTAATGACCTATAAAGCCCTAAATGGCTTGGGTCCTGGTTACCTGAAGGAGCGCTTACATCCTTATATGCCCAGCTGCCCCCTGAGATCGGCGGGAGAGGCCCTTCTCTGGGAGCCCTCCATGGAAGAAGTTAGGAGGGTGGTTACTCGGAGGAGGGCTTTCTCAGCGGTGGCGCCTAAGTTATGGAATGCACTCCCCAGAGAGGTCCGCCTGGCGCCGTCGTTATTTGTTTTTCGGCGCCAGGCGAAGACCTTTTTATTTAAGCAGTATTTTAAATGTTAATATTATTGAATTTTATTTGGCCAGGGCGGCTTGTTTTTTAGTGTATGTTTTATATTATATATTTGTATTTTATTGTATATATTTTAAAATGTTATTTTAATTTTTTGTTGTAAGCCGCCCCGAGGCTTCGGCGAATGGGGCGGCATAAAAATGTTTTAATAAATAAATAAACTTGCAAATAACATTATCAACCAACCTTGAAAGAGCACAAGTTTTCTCTAATCCCTAATCCAGAGATCTATGGATCAAGTTCTCTTTTCTGATTCTGCTGGATCTCGTTCCCACTTCTCCCCATTCAACAGGTAAGTCAAGGGAGAGAATGAAGGGATGCATGGATTCCTCCCTGCCCCCTGGTAACCCAACCCAGAAGATGTCCAGGCAGTTTGATGAATGCAGAAAATTAGGGCTAAATGAGAATTCTCAATTTATAATGGGAGCAAATGAGAGGCCTGATATGGGGATACTACAACAGGTCTGTGGTCATAAAAGTATGATCTAGACATGCATACCCCATTGTTGAATCTGATCAGAGTGACTGGCTATATAGACACCCCTTTAAAAACTTGAGGGTGTGCGTATCTTTAAATATAGACAAAAAATGCACCTGAGTTACTGGTCTTTTTATGTGAAAGGTTTTAAGTCCCCCATCCTTAATCATACAGTCAAGTTTCTGTCCCATAAGCAGAATAGTTTCAACAAAGAATGGTGTGTATGGTCAGCCCACCATCCAAATGTCACTGAAGATGCTAAAAAAAGAGTTCTTATGCTAATAACTGAAAAGCACCACATAGAAATCCAGAGAGGACCTGTGGTAGTGCAGCAGCTTTCAGAAGGATTCTCACGGATGCAAAAGATGGAAAAGCATCAACCCATCATTTCTGCAACGCAATCAAATCTATTTACCTTAAGTCATTCTCACATGACCAATATTACTAAACTAACAATTGAAAATCAGTAGGGCTATATTCAGGATCAGGGTAGGGTTAGGTCAATTTCTGGATAATGGGAAAACCATCACACTAGGAAAGCAAAGGGGTCCTTGTAAAAATGTTTAGTCCTCTCAATGTGTTTTTAAACAATCCAGGTGCCAAAAAAATTCCAACAATGACAAGGCAGAAGTCGGATATAAGATTCAGTCTATGTCCAAAAAGTACAGTAATTCCACTAAAGAATATGATCAGTCCTTGCACTTTCAGGTTTTCTCTGCAACTGACAGCTTCAAAACAACATGAAACAAAAAATATGTTGCAACATAACTATCGCAACTTATTTACCTGCACAAAATATTCGTAACTGCTGGACTGGAGAAATTAGTTGCAAATGGGTGGTGAACAGATCGACAAATGCCCCCGGATAAACAATAAATATAAACATTCCAAAGCCATTGAACCGAACCTGCTCTCTAAAAGAAAAGGAAATACATTGTTTTTGCAAAACCAGAATAAATTGCTTATATTAAAAAGTAACTTAAATGAATCTGTGGCTAGGATTATTAAATTTATGTATTACTTCCCAAGTAAAATCAGTCATGGATGCAATTTAGAGCTTAGAATTTAGACATGCAATACTAAAATCAGTGATTAATAGGGGAAAATCAGCACAATAACAGAAATTAAAATGCATACAAACAATCTAGAGGCAAAGTAATATGAAAAGCACTCAACCACGCATGCACTAAATCTTCCCCACTCACAGTTATATTCTTAGTTTAATCTTTACAAGAATCCTGGAATGTCAGCCAGCATTATCATCCTACATATTACAGAAAGAGGAGGCTGAGAGGGAGCAGCATGCCCAGGGACATCAAGCACGCTCATGGCAGGAGCGAAATTTAAACCAAGAATATGACCATACTGGGTAAGAAATTATGAGAATTGCAGTCCAACTCATCTGGAAGGCACTAGCTTTGGGAAGACTGATGCATCCTAAAATTCCTCCCACACCTGATCAGAACATAAAGAGACATGTTCATCTAGTTCTTTCTGTCATTACACAAAAGATCTTGGTAAGGCAAAGATCTAATAACTGCTAATTCGAATGACTTTGATAGCACCTATGAGGCTGATGAAGAATAGAAATAGCTGAGTATACATAGTACACAACAGAATAGAGAGAAATTTTAAAACAGCCAGGCTGATTCAGATGCCAGCAACACCAAAGTATTTTTGTACCCAAAGTAACAAGTAACAGCCTGGCTTGGTTTGTGCATAATGAAACCCATCCAATTCAAAAACAGGTTGTCATGTATGGTCAGCTTTGTCATGACATGCAAATAGGACCCATGTATTATAATTGTGTGCCTCTCTCAAACAGTTTCAGAATTTAGGTTCCCCATCACTTCAATGCCTTGCTTAAATTCTTTAAAGTGATCTCTCTCTCATTCTCTCCCTCCTTCCCAACTGGCCCTATATTATCATTTTCTGTAATTAAATCTTATGGCATATTAAGATCTCTCAGCATGAAAAAAACACACGAGTGGATTGCATTACCGAATAGCTGCCACCCCATGGCCAACTTCATGTATGACAGCACTGATGAGGATTGCTGTGAAGAAATAGGACAGCTGGCTGATGGGAAGGTTGACCCCAGGCACCTGTTTCCAAAGACACAACAAGACACTGCGTAGCAAGACTTGCAACGCCAAGTCTACCTGCATTCTGGCAGCTGCCTAGAAACCACTTCACAAATGACAGCAATGCTATTCCGATGTCATGTCACTTGAGCAATCAGGTACATGAGCAGGAGCAGTCCTTCACTTTTGCACAGCAAAGGGGAAATTTCAACAGGCTTAACTGAGCTATCTGGGATTTCACAAATGGCTGGGGGAAAGCTTAATAAAGGGCAACTGCATGGGAAGCTTACAACTTTAATCTGCTACTATTGGTAATAATGAATAAACAAGTGAAGAACACACTCAACATTATTTAGGACAAAAACAAAACTATAAGAAGAAACAAAGTTCTGATAGAGGGACAAGACTCGGGAATCACACTAAGTGCAGGGAAGAGGGCAGCTGCTGCTGTAACTTGGCCCTAGCAAAATAAAGCATGTTATCTGCCTCAAGCTAAAAGAATGCAGCATATTAGCTTTCTTGGCACGAAGCAAGAAAAAGAGGAGCTTGTAATTTGGAAAACTGTTCCAGGCAACAAAACGGCTGCCATGAGAAGTATGGCTGCTCAGAAGGCTGAGTGGGGGTATGAGCCTCAACATATTGAACAATTCCTTTGAAGCCACCCTTTTCGACATCAAGAGAAGCCTGAACACAAGCACTTCCCATTCCCCCTTCTGTCAACCAAATCATTCCCCCTTTCCCTTTCTTATTCTAGATGGCTAGGGGCACTGCAGGGAAAGCATCAGCTTGAAGCTACACACCATCTTCATTTCCAAGAATGTCTCTGACTTCCCTTGTGATCACCACTGTGCTCTGAAGTGATTCCAGCTGCTACTAAGAAAATGTACAGATTAAAAAACCAAGCAGGATGGGCAACAGAAGCGTGTGGGGCTGCCTACAGCCATCATATTACCTGCACTGGATTTGGCCTGTCTTAACTGTGTGAAAACATGGGAAGAAAGGATATTAATGGAAATAATTAAATATAAAGGATATACATCATGCTCACACTAGCATATGCCAAAAATGCATATGCTTACAACACAACGCACATAACAGGGTAGAAAGTCGGAAGAACATAAAAATGCAGTTTCCAGAGAAGATGAAGCTTTGGGCATCTCCATAAAAGACCATGATGTGTTGAATTTGCTATCAGAACCTGTTCCTTCTCTTTCTTAATAAAAAGGAACTATGGAGAGAGCTGAAAATGGAGCAGAACTACAGTGCAGGAGGAGAGGGATCTCTTTCCCACCACATACTGTTTCCTCAGCCAAGCATCGCCCAAGCTCTCTAGGTACCTCAAATAATACATAGGGGGGACAGGAGACAATGCTTAGTAGGAGCACATTCCCCCTCCCCATTTTTCTTGCTTTTGATTAAAAGTAGTGGCATATCCTAAGGATGTGCATTTAAATAACATACTTAACAATTTGGCCCACTTTGTACCAGACACAAAAAGAAAAGCAAGATAATGTCATGAATTCTTTTATCCATATCAAGTTCTATGTAACCCTATTAAATTGCAGCACCTGAACCTCAGTCCTGTTGTGCTACATGCAGAGGAAGCCTCAACTGACTGGGACAGGAACGGAAACTGTTACTGAGTTTCTCACTGGGAGCACACACCACCCTTTAAAGCTAATCATCTGGTGCCCTCCACATGTTTTTAACTACAGTCCCCATAATCCCTCCCCACAGGTGAAACTGGATGAATCTGAGGGTAGTTGTAATCTCAAATATTTGGAAGACACAAAGTTGTCTTCCCCCAGAATAGAATACCTTGAGAACATCCAAAGTGGGTTCCTCATCTTCCTCCAGGACCTACCAGGAGCCTTTTTCAACCTTCATCTGCAGCACATGGCTTTGCTCAATTGCTTAAGCCAAGCATGTGAATAACCATTTGCAAGGTCTCTGTGATGACCTGTAAGCTTATATAGATGCTTTTATATTCTAAAAGAAAGTTAAATAGTTGTGCTGTCTGTCCGTTTGTGTAACCACTGAGTTAGTGAAGCACATCGGCACTGAACAACATACATTTGTGGGCTTGAAATTTCTAAGTACTTCTCCACAGGACTAGCTTAAACTATTTGCAAGCTTCTTTCAACGGGAAGGCGCTTTGGTGGCACCTTTCAGCTCTCTTTCTTTTCCATTTAAATCTAGATCCTACCCGTCTTCCAAGGAGGTCAGATAAGTCTATATGGAGCTCTGTATAAAAGACTAGGGCATAAGACACACAGTGAGCTTCAGTGATGTGATTGCAGGTCTCTTTGACCCCTGATTCTTTACACCACACTGACTTTGTCTAGCTCTCATATAACAGCTGCAGGAGCAACCATATGATTTTCATTATTTAAGCATTCTCCAGTCTCCCTCACCCCTTCCCCCAACTTCTAAGCTGCTATGAAAGCTGGGCACAACAGGATCACTTACTCTGACTAAGACTAGTGGTCAGGTGGTTGTTCATGCCCTGATAACTCTCCATTATTTCTGAAGAGGCCCTGCTCAGAAAAATGCTACACTTTTTCTCTTTTGTGCAAATGGTAATCCATGAGGCCACAGAAAATCATTCAATCTGTAAAACATGTCCTAGTAGCAGGCATGTTTACAAACAATATGGTGCCTGCTTTAGTACTGAGTGCTCTGTAGCATGCTGATGTGACAAAGAAACCAACTTGGCCTCTTTTGGCTTATATACAAGTTTGCATATGTAAAAGGTACAAGCAAGACCTTTGGATTAGTTGGTCCAAAACCATAGAAGAACATCTCACTAAAGATGCCAGGTTCCTGCTACCCTGTGTGCCTACACACACTGCGCCTACACACACTTTTTTAAGGGGTTAAAGTTTAGTTTTCTTTGCTTGTCTGGATATTTTTTTAATTCTGCACTTGCTTGTTGTTGTAATTTCAGCTGTTTTAAGACACTTTGACCCTTGCACACACACAAGGGAAATGTTTTATTTAAAATATAAATACAAACATGGGAAAGAAAGTTGATGCTGAACAGCTGATGATTTCACTGGAAGCATTGCTTAAACTGTAAATACCGAAGTAAAACTCACCACCACTTGCAACATCTGATCATTCTGCCCTGTAGGAGCTTCAGACCACATTTGTGAAAGTGTGTGCATCAGTGTCTTCCCCAGGAGAACAACAGAACCAAACATAGCTGCTATGCCAAAAAACATCCCCATGCTAAACCTGAAACAAAGATAGAAATGCTGTCATATGCTACAGAGAGAACACTACTAATTTTGCTCTTTGTTGGGAAAAGCCAAGCTCCATGAAAGTGCCCCATGGAAAGTGAAGCCCTACTTTCCATCCACAATGTCAGACGTCAACATCATTTCAAAGACAAACTTGAAAAGCCCGGTCAGCAAATTCATCATCTATCAGGCTTCATCACCTCAGTTCTCCCACACCAAGAATATACATTCTTTGTATGGTGGTTTAAGCAATACACAGAAATTGCTATTCAAGAGGGAAACAAAAGGGTATTCTGTGTAGTTTTACAATTATCATGTAAAGCACTCAGTCCCAGAATGTAACTACTTTGACCAGCAGGATACAAAAGAATTTCCAGTAATTGTTCCACACATGACTGCATTATAATTCTGAAACAATACCATAGATAAAGAAATTTAGGTTTCCATCGTCCCCAGCTGTAGAACAGACGATTGAAAAGAGTTGTCTGCCATCGCATATGAAATGGAGAGAGAGTCAGACCATGAGATGTGAGCCAGTCTTCATAAGATGCCTTCAGAGAGGAAGATGACTATTAAAAGAAAAAGAAAAAAAGTATGACATAGAAAGATTTTCAGGCTGGAGCTGTGACTGCACGAACTTCTCACTGTTGCAGCTCTTTGCTTTTTTTTTGTTCTGGCTAGTCCCTCCGCTGCTATAACTGCACATCCTAGCTTTGTCACAGGTTTTTCTCTGACTCAGAGAAGAAAGAAAAACACAGGCACAAACATACCCCTACACAATTAGTTTTGCTGAAATATATGTAAGATAAAGATAGATACTTATTTGGAGATCTGACATTTATAAACCTGTTGAAGTATTTTCAGATATATGCATTTAATATGTATTCATTCCTATGAATGCATACAAATTAATATATGCATATTTAACTGCCCCCAAATATAACAAGATAAAAAATAAGAAATGGAAAAAGTATTTGCCCTCTGAGAAGGACTGAGAAATAGCCAGGGTCTGTATAATATTACTGAATGAAAAAGAAATGAAATAATGCTGAGATTTCCAACAGGAAACCTATTGGCATCAGCCTTCCCTCAGATACCTGACACCAGCCAATCTCTCATCCCTCCTTTTTCTCCACCGGGAGACTGGCATGCTGCAAAATGAAGTGGTACCTTCTAGCACCAGCTTTGAGTTCAAATATGGTTTCAAGTTTTAGAGCTTGGCTGTGTTATCACAGTGCATGGGATAGTTACTTTTTTCTAGTCTAACCAATTGCCTTTAGGGAAATGAATATGACTTGCCAGGTTCATCATGACAGCCATTCTGAGAGAGTACCTACAACAATCTCAAAATTCTAAATATAGCAACAAATTCAAAGAGTTTGAGGACCTCTCCTAATGTGTCTACTAGAAAGAATGAATAAATGGAACAAATAATGTTGGGCACATACTTTTTCACCTAAGACAAAAACAAAATCATCAGAGGAAACAACATGTTATAGAGGAACATACACTTAAACTGTAAGGCATGCAACATATTTCAAGTTGAAAGTTCGGAGCTGATTGGAATTCTGAATGTGATGTAACTAAGCAGATGCTTCATACTCTTACTTGTATGAGAAAAGATAATCCGCCCAAACAGAAGAAAATAGCCAGCATCTGACTGACTTAAGCTGTTGATACACAATAAGGCTACCCACTGCAATTATGGCCACCACTTCATCTGTCATATCCTATCTATTGGGAATAACAGTCTTCCACATATTAATAAACTATTCATTATTATTATTATTATTGGATTGTTCCACACTACTGGCACAGGTAACAGCAAAACTAACCTGGCACAGCAAAACAGAATAAATTCCCACCAAATAAAAATCCACCAAATCCTAAACATTTTCCTGCTGCTTAATGACTTCACCATGGACTCCCTAAGTCAGTTCAAACACTTCTGCAAAGTGTTCAAATGACTTGGTCAGGAACTCCAGGGAAAATGGATCCAGAATCTGGAGGGGACACGACAGCCATTTTGCTCTTTGAACTTTGTATTTGTCACAGAAAATGGTCTCTAACATACATTGCATACAAACTAATGATATTGATTTACCGGGCTTAAGCAAGTTTGGGTGGGGCTGGGGTTGAAACACAAATACACAATGATTTCCAATTCAAACCTCCAACTGGGTTTAAATGAGGTCAAGTCACATTACTTAAAATAAAACAAAGAAAGAGCCATTAAATTATTACAAGTTCCCAAATATCCAATATTGTACGTATTGGTGTCCAAGAGCAGATGCCAGATAGGAGTTGTTAAAAACAATATCCTTTATTGACTCTAATTCTGTATATGAATATTGTTGTGTTCTATATTATATGTGTCCCATCAGCCTCATGAAAACAGTTTCTCCATATACAGTTGTGTTCCTACATTACCAATGGTCAAAACAAACTATCTACTCTCTGTACACAGCGCAAAAACAAACATGTAGCACCTGTAGGCACATGCAGTTGCAGTGTTGACGACAGGTGCACATCATGTGCAAAGGAGGAAAAGGTAGCCACTAATCCCATGTTCCGGGGGGGGGGGGGGGGAGATACAGAATAGTGGCTCTGCTTATGAGCAATGGAGTGCATCCTTTCTGAGACTTGAGTAACCAAGGAAAGTTTATCAGCTTTATTTCTCGCAGGACCTCTGCGCCTTTAAAAGCAAAAAAGCTACATGACAGTCACAGATCGGGTGCTCCTGTTGGATCTCTACCTGCCTTGCTGCCGTGAAAGGCTCCACCCGCAGGACCAACCGTACTGCAAAGGCCGCTCGCCGCAGCCTCCCTTTTCAGCTGGTTCCGCTCCACACGCCCCCTAGTGTCAGAGCGTGTGCAGGAACGCGCAGTGACCGCGCGTCCGGCGCAACCTGCGGGCACACACCGCCCGGCTGTTGCGCGCCAGCGCTCCGACGTCGCCCGCGCACGCATCCGCGCACAGCACCTGCACGCCTGCTCCAGCCGAGCACTGCCTTCGAGGGCGGCCGCGGGGAAAGTGCGCCCGGCTTTCTCTCTCACCTTCAGGGCCGTGTCGGCGAGGTATACGGCGCACCAGCCCCCCAGCACGCAGACCACCACCGGCATCGGAATCATAGCCGCACGCGGGAAAGGGCACGTCGCCGGAGAGCTCGCGCCGGAGATTCGGCTTTCGAGTCCGGAACAAAAGGCTGCACGGAACTGCCCCCTACGCACCAACTTTGTGGAGAAGGAGACTTCCGGCAGTCGCACCAGGAAGGAACACATTGGGTCGTCTAAGACTCCAACGTATTCGATCCTCTATCTAGACGTCCGGCTCCCTTTCGCAATGGGTGGAATTCTCTCTTTGCTACTGTGGGATGTAGTACGGAATTAATGCCCAAATAAATCATGCTGGTTTTTTTGACACAATGCGTTGAAATAATAATGTTCTCTATTAAAAATAGGTGATATAAAATAAGGATGTATTTCCTGGCTCCGGCAATGTTTACACCTGTAGAGTTCTTGTATTTTAAGCTTCCTAGTAAAGAAATTTAACAAACAGCAGTGATGCAAAAAGACGCAGCTATCTAATGAAATGGAGGACAGGAAGGCCTGGAGGAATGTTGTCCATGGGGTCGCGATGAGTGGGACACGACTTCGCGACAAACAACAAAAACATCTAATAAAATAACATGACTCAGGTTATTGTGGCACGGGCTTTTAAAATCACAGGTTTCCGAAATTAGTTCATCTGGAACTGGGATAAGAAGCCTTATTCGGAAAACTAAGCGGCTACGTTAGGAGAGGGTTGCGTGATTATTTGCAAACCGACTCCTAACCTGTTCTTTTTAAATCTTACACGATGCTTAGTCTATTCACTGTTTGGGTTTATAGAATTCCAATGGGGAGCCGAAGTGATGGCTGAGCAAGTGGAGCGTGGTGTAAAAATAGAGAATTTGTGTCTTCTTCAAAGAGAGAAAGAGGAAAAATCAAAAGAGTTCCTAGAATCCTCACTTCCGGTTCCCGATTGCGGGCACGGAATGGTCTGGGGCAAGACTTTTAGAGGCGCAGCAGCAATTAGGAAACTCAGTAACTGATCTTTTGTCGAGTGCATATTGCTTTCAACTCAAAAAAGTAACTTTATGTTGGTTGCAATCCCATGTACACTTACCATTTAACGCAGTGAGGCTTGTTCCTGAGGAGACATACCCAGACTTGCAGTGTTCCTAGCTAAACCAATTCCTTAATGGCCATTTTGAAAGGGGAAAAAGCTTGTGAAGCTTTAATTCGATATCAACTTCACCTGCGCGTAAGCCATGGATGGCAAGTGATTGGTTTCACGTGGATAATTATTTTTGATTAGTCACGCATAAGGAGTATACTGTGAAAGCTTATGCTTTGCTGTGTTATACTATGGAAGCCTGGGAGTTCCAAAAAAGTTAAAATACAGCGCTAAGCATAACAGCTCATTCTTTTCTGTTTGTCAATAATCAAAAAACGCGACAAATGAGCTTTTGGGAAGCTTCCGTTTGAGAACTTCTCCCTTTCAGAACGACAAAACAGGCATCGTTAAAACGGTGCCTTTGAAGAATGCGCGACCTGCGAAAATGCAAGAGTTGAAGCCTTTGACGGGCTACTTCAGAGCCCGCGTTTCACCTTCTCCATTTTCTTTTAAATGTTACACTCGCTCCCCCGCCCCGCTTTTCGAGACTACTGACTGCAAAGAGAACTCAATTCCAATTAAAGTGCATTGTTCTTCTAACATGGATACGGTCAGGTTCACAGAATATCTGAATGGGCATGTGTGAAATCCAAAGCCATTTGTCGATATCTGTATTGTGAAGTAGGTCTCTGATGGGAGTGCAACGAGGAATGGAGAGAGAGCTGCCATTTCACTTGCAATAAGAGAGATGGACCTTGTATTAAAGTAACGTCCAGGCTGCAGTCCTATCTATGTTTAGAGAGGGAGCCTACGATTCCCAGCAAGACTCAGTCAATCCTGCTTGCTGAGGAATGCTGGGAATTGTAGGCCCTTTTTTCTATCAAAACATGCATAGGATTCTGCCTTTAATCTTTAAACTAGAGTTTCGTGGAGGTTCCGGAGATGTGGAGCACCTTTTCAGCCTGCTCGCTTTCGACTAACGTGACCGCTATAACTGCCAAAGTACAAGAATGCAAACAGGTCCCTACTTTCTCTTTCACCGACTGCTGGCACTGATTGGACCTGTGTAATCACAAACTAGTATAACTGTCCGCTCTGATTAGTACAATGTCAGATTTCATCTGCATAGCTGTTCCCACGGAAAACGGAATTATAATTTTCTGACACTATATGCCACTATTATCGACATATGGGAGTCTTGCTTTTGCTGAATTACATTTCCCAGGCTTCATTACTTCTGTTTCATCTTTATACTATTCAGTTGCCATGTATCTCACTAAAAGTACAAGTCAGAATGCAATCTAATAAAGTATAAACATTCTGAGCATCCAACAAAACATCCAATAAGAGTGAAATCCTATGCATTTTTAAAGAAAAAAAGCCTTATGACTCCCCATGTTTCCCATGGAGGAATGCTGGGAGTTGCAGGACCTTTTTCTGTCTAAAAATGCACAGGACTGCATCCTTAAAACAGTTTTTAAAAACCCAGTTGCAATAAAATAATGCCTAATAAAACAGCTGATGTTAAAGTCCCCTTCACATGCTGGCAAATGCTGGGAGGAAAGGAAATTCTTAATTTGGCACCCAAAAATAAGAATGCTAGTACCAAGAAGCTCTCTTTCTTATTTCCTTCTTACATTTCTTCAGTGGAGGACTTCAGATATCAATCATGGTGTCTGTGTACATTCATATCAGGAAAGACTCTCCATCAGATATTGCAGTCCTGATCCATAAAGCCAGTACCTTGAATTTCTCTGCTAAATGTATGGGCAGACAGTATAAATGGCAATAACTGGTCTTCTCTCCTGCCTTAAACTACTGAAGGCATAAACTACTAAAAGCTGCTCATCCTCTGCCCAAATAGGGGCATAGCTGGGCCACCAGCCAAAACTGGTAGATGGCATTCCTTGCTTGCGAAACTATCTGAGACTTTTGAGCTATAATCAGGAGTACCTACAAGCTATGCTGCTCCAGGATACACAGAGCAACCCAGACACCCTCCAAGTGGTCAGAAGAACAGCTTACTCAAAGCATCTGGCTCTTCCCTGGAGTGAGCTTCAGTTTATGAGCCCTCATCCAAGCCATTCAGCAGTCTGGTACATCCACAGCCCTGACTGGAGAAGATGCAAGCTGTGACTGGCCTATGTACTAGACCCTCCTAGCTTTCACAAGGAAGCTGTGATATGGTAATATGTAAGGTAGTGTTCCTGGAAGTGGTACCCTCTAGAAGTTTTGGACTGCAACTCCAGCGTTCCCAGCTTTCAAGCAATGCTTTTTTGTATCTAATATGCATGAGATTTCACCTTTAATTGGAGTATGTCAAAATATGGACTGATTGTCTTTGGAACTGCCTAAGACAGACTCAGACAAATAGATCAAAAGGGCTGGTATTGCAGCAGAAAGAGGTACTATACACTTGGATGATGTTTTAATATGTTTCATATAATGCATCTTTCATTGGTTTTTTTAACGTATTTGGTGAACTGCCCAGAGAGCTTTGGCTGCTGGGTAGTTTAGAAATTAAATAAATAACACTCCTGGAATTACTCTCCATAAGGGTTACGTGAACAGCTTAACAGAAAAGGCAATGTGGATACAAAGTCACATACATCCCACAACAGGATAAGAAACCTGTTTGCATGTGAAATGAAATATTCAGGCATCACAAAAAGGAAGAAGGTGCCTGTTTGATGCATGTATGCTGGACATAGGCTTTACAGTGCTATCTATTTGGTCTATTCAAAAATAAGTGACTCTCTGTAAGAGGTCGCAGCCTGCAGTCTGGCTCCAGCATTCTAGACCAAATGAAGTTTCTGAATCGCTTTCAAAGGCAACTCCACCTGCCGCTTGTTACAACAGGCCGAATGGCACACATGACTATAACCAGGGCTTTTTTTGTCATCGAACGCACCAGAACGGTGTTCCGGCACCTTTCTTTCCAATGGATTTTACGAAGTGATTTTGAATCGTAGCAGATAGCAGCAAACATCATTAACACAGTGCCTGTGGGCTGCTTTTGTGTCTGCTATCTGATAGTGAGATAGTGAGGGCACTGCTTGGGATTGGTGCGTGTGGTCGCGCACTTTCTGCCGGCGACGTGAGTTCCTGCACCTTTTTTTTTTTTTTTTTTTAAAAAAAAAAGCACTGACTATAACCATATTGGACATCTCAGGGAACAGTTGATTCATGGAGTGCAGTTGGGCTTACCGTCTGGTAAGGGCTACAGGACTGCCACTTTAGAAGATAGCATCATTTTTAAAATACAGAAGTAAGCAGTGATACTAAATGCTATAACATTCACAAACTTAGTTACAAGAACTGATTACAAATTCATAATTAGTCCTGGTTAGAATATTTTAAATATTGTGTGTGGTCTTGAGCATTATATTTAGTGGAATGGTAGGATACAAATTTAAAACATAAATATTTGAAACATATAGGTAAGTAAATGTCACAATGTCCTTTAAAGACTGTCCAAGCTGAAATACAGTTTGTTTCCCACAATTAGAAAGAGCACAAACAAGCACTGTGGCAGCACCTGCTGATCTCCTCAATCAACTGCTAACAGCTAGGATGTAAGAATTGCCTTGATTGATTAGACCAGAATCCATCCAGATGAGCGTACTTCTGAAAGAAGTCCAAAGCATGAAGGTGATGGCTAATTCCTGTTTTTTATTCCACGGTGTTTGGTACTCCATGATACCCTGCCTCCAAACATGGAGATTCCATTTAACCACCCTACTTAATCAACACTAATACCCCTATTCCTCTATGAATTTGTCAACTTCTAAGTCATGCCAAAAGAGAAATTACATCACCACTAAACTGAATGATAGTTTTGATTTTTAAACCAGACTGGATATCCCACCAAATAGAGGACACTTCCAACCGAGAGCTGGCAGAGACAGTAAGATACCTGGACACCTGTCGCTGGACTTGGGGAAAGGTACTTCAGGGTGTCCGAGGATGAAGTCTCCCTTCCGTGAACACCCACCTGGAGTGCTGCTTTCCCACCACCATATGAATGTAGCAGTCTGAGTGCCTTGGGATTTCTGGGCAGTGAGGAACCCAAACCCTTCCTGTAGTATCGAAGGAGTCCCCCGACACAGTACCTCCAATGGCCCCTATGTAGTCTCCACAGGCACTTGAAAAATTTACATGCAAGCAGACATGAACACTTCTATTTTTAATACATGGATGTGTATGAAATTCATAAGCATTCTAGGAATCATATATAGACTTCAACAAATGTACACCAAATATCCAGATAAGTATCCATTTGGCTTTGTGTATGTCACCCATTCATATTCTGAAAGTGTTATAACATCCTCAATTTATTCCATTAAAAAAGTGAATGTTTATCATCCCAGTTTTTCCATTATTAGTCTTTTAACCTTTAAAAGAGTGAAACAAATCCACGTCTCCTTCCATTTTTAATTTCTATGAGGCAGATACATTTAAATAGTATGTACATCATAGAATATTAAAGATAGTTTCAGTACAAATTTTATCATTTCATTGCATTGCATTTATAGTCTGCTTTTTTTCCTCTTGTGAGGAAACCAAGTCAGCTTCCCTAGCTCCATTTTATCCTCACAACAACAGGCTTGTGAGGTAGATTCAGCTAAGAGTCTGTGACTGGCCCAAAGTCATTCAGTGAGCTTCATGGCTGAGAGAAGACTAGAACCTTCTGAGTCCCAGTCCAACACTTTAACCACCACACCACACAAGTATGACAACATGAACAAAATGTTTTATGTCTTTCCTGTTCTGTTACTGAACATATACAAACTTAAAAGAATGTTCCTAGCAGTTTCAAATTGAGAAAGTGACAGCAAACTATCACCTGAAGGTGAACTCACTAACACTTTTCCGCTTGACACTTGAGCCCTGATTTTAACTAGGAGGGCATGAAGTTACAGGAGGAATCTGACTCTATATTTAGGAAGAACAACTGTAAGCTATGACGGGAATTCTCTTTTACACTTGGCTTCTAAACTCGGCTGTACACCAGACCTAGAAGTGCTCTTAGTAGTACACACAGGGACAAAGGACTTTTGTCTATTTCAGCCACCTTTCAAGGACCACAGGGAATATCTCAGCTGACCGAAGAAGGCATCTCACTCAGCGTCAAAAAGGAGGTGTATGTATTCACTCTCCTGACGGGTTGGAACTTTTCGCAGTTAAATAATCAGGTACATAGTGAAAGCTCAGAAGGGGAGGGTGAAATGGTTCAAAAAGGAAAGGTTGTCTGGGGAAAATACTTTCATATTTTACTGGGAGGAGAATGAATGAGCTAACATTCTCTGCATTTTAAGCTCTTTTTCCCAGACTAGTAATGCTTAACACAGGCTGTATTAGTACCTTTTATTCTACCAAGAGTTTTAAAATTGTTTGAAACTAAGAATGTTCTTTTGAGACTTAGCAGTTACACAAAATGCCTTCTGTATTTGCCAACACAACTCCTATAGAGACATACTTTGTATGGCTGATAAAAACTACATTAAAACACCACTTTTTTCTTGTAGTTTGCTTGAAATAGTCTCATACTAGTGGTTCAAAGTAGTGCAAAAACAAAGTTATAACAGTTGTTATATAAGATAAGAAATATTTATTGGTAATTGCTATAATTTGAATGGTTAAAACTCCAATTAATAGCACTGTGAGCAGTGGAGTTTCATCATGGAGTTTTCTCCTCCTCAAGCACAAACATGGTTCCCACTGGTGCAATTTCTATCTAGGTCTTTTAACAGGGTGATATAGTACAGTTTTCTGTTTATAACACTTGTGCTAGTTTTATATATACAGTAGGAATAAAAGGATGGCATGTAAGGTTCCTTTTTGACTACCTCTATGGTGGTGTTATGAAAGACAGAAATTATGGAAGTGCCTCAAGAATCTCAGCTTATTTAAAGCAAACTGAAGTTGTTCAGTGCCAAGTAACTGTATGTCCTTCATCCTGTCAGAACTTATTTTTAGATGAGGCAGAGAAGAGAACAGTATTATTCTCATTTTTCTATTTTTCTTATATTCCTGTTTCTTATGCCAGCTCAGGAATCATAGGTATATTTACATATGAAGTAAAATGCATGCTAAGTAGCACCCAAATGAAACAATAATGGCATTGCCTGCCTCCACCTTTGAAGGTAAGGCATGAGACAAATCAGCATATGCCTGCAACTCAAAACGCAGCAGAGTTTGTGGTGTCACTGTTAGAAACTGTGCTGAAATATTTGATGTTAACATAGTGGAATGTTTTGGAAAGTACCATGGCTTATAACTGAATGGATTCAGTTTCCCTGCACAGTCCAGCTTCCTTTTGTTTCATGGGAGTTAGGGCTGGAGTAAAGGAGGACTGAAGACATTGTTCCAAATCATCCCCTACTGTACGTATTTCACAAGGGCCTAAAAGCAAGCTTAGCTTACTGCTGCTGGAGTGTGTTGATTCACCTTGTTGCAGACAGAAGGGGAGGACAGGAATGGCAGATTACACTTTCCGTGTTCCCCAGATATACAGACCAACGTAGCTGGAAGGCACCAGGTTGGAGAAGGCAGTGCCCCAGGGCCATAAAACAGTGCAACTGTCTATTACACAGGGAATAATTTGTGTTCCTTCCTGGATCAAATCTTGCTGTACAATCTTGCACATGGACAAGGTTGCCTGGAAAACCTGATGCGATGCAAACTTGCTGTTTCCTCAACACATCATTTATGCTGGTGTCCAGGAACAGCACCAGTCCTTCCCTGCTGTATATGCTTCTGCAACAGTTGCATATAGATCTGGATTCCAGGAGTTTCCTGATGCCAGGAAAGAATCTCCATGTGACAAACAAAGCAGCATCTACTTCTGCCAAGTTTACCTCCTGTTTGTGTGGCTAAGCCTGAAGATGTAGTGGGGTTTATAATTTTGTTCCAGAACACGTGAGTGCCAGTAGTTGTATTGAGGGGAAGGGAGAGCAGCCCAAAAAGGTTGTCTATTTTTACTCATCAGCATTCTGTTGTCCTGATTTCTCTGGCAGTAATGAGGTCAGCACAAACCAGCACGAAAGGAAGATTGCCTCTGCAAAAACTAATCCTGCACATTTGCCTCATGTACTGTTTTTGAGGAGTCTCAGTCCAATTCTGCACGTTATTCTTCCTAATTTATTTTAACTCCACATTTAAGCTAAGGAACTGGTCCTGGAAAAGCGTACGTATGTGGTACCATGTTTAGATAGTTGAGACAAAATGGGGACATGGTGCTGTCCATGTGGAATGTTGTTGCGGCTGTGATTTTAAATAGTAATTTGTCTTTGCTCTTTCAACAACCTACATTACCATATCAGGCCTTTGAGTAGTTTCTTTATCAGCTTCAGGCTGCAGCTATCCTTTATTCTTGAGGAAGATGTTTTCCCTTCTGTTTGAAGTGTATAATGCTTTGTAAATTACATTTTTATCAATCCAAGCCAGATTCCAAATATAGGGATTTATTACCATTTGATTCTGGTTTATATCCTGAATCAAATGATTAATAAAGTGAGTGGTCCCATGAATATTTGCCCATTTGATGAAACAGTTACAGCACAATCTTATATTTATCTACTCAGGAGTAAGTCTGATTACGCTGAATGTGAGTTACTTCCAGGGAAGCAGGTATATGATTGCAGCATTAATGTCTCATTTACTATTGTGTTGCAAAAGTGATCTTATTCTATGGCCTATGAAAAATTCACAAGTGAAGCTCAGATGTTCTCATTTACTTGCAGTGTTCTGTGAATGTATCTTAGTAACTCTGAAACTGAGACTGAAAGACAATCTGGGCTGCTTAATACATACCTGTCGAGAAGCACCATGGGTTAAATTGTAGCTAATCAAACCCAGCTTTTAGAATGTCATTGTAGTCCTAAAAGAGTTTTTGTTTGTTTTGTTTGTTTGTTTTACTGTGGTTGCTAGTAGGAATACATCTCTTCTTCAAAAATGTCAAAACAGCCAGCTTCAAATGTCAGAAGTATTCAGGTAAGAAATAGCATTTTATATTATTGTCAATAAATAAGAACTCCTTATGCTAAAAAAATTTAACTCCTGATTTAGTTGGTGTTTTGAGGCTACCTAAGAGTTAATTTAAACTTCCTACAGATGGAATTAAACTCATTTTCATTCAGGATTAGCCATGCATTTTACATATTTCATTAGCAGCATCAAAAAAGAAGAATTCATTAGAATGATTTCTCTGAGCTGTATTAAGCACAGAAGAATCCATAGAATTTATTATGCACAGGTCATTATTAACAGATTGATTGCTGCTAAAATTACATGCATTTGGCTGCAAGGCCATCACACATACACATATATTATTGCATGATTTGTTTCTTCATATTGTCCAGCAAAATTCACTTCTGATTGCAAGACTTTTTCTTTGGTTAGGATTAACCCTCATATTAATTTGGCAAATGCTGAATCTGAAAATGCTGCACATTCTGTTGAACAGGTTATCCCATTCCAGTAATTGTTACAGCTGCATTCCTAAATCATTGAACAGGACGTAAACTCCAGTGCATTGAAAGCAGCTTCTGAGTTGACATGTGTAAAGCTGAGCTTGAGGCTACCGTCCTATGCACACTTGCAGAGAAACAAATGTCTTTGAATCAGAGAGCCTTACAGCCAAGCAGACATGCTAGGACTGTAAAGCACTGAACAGTCTATGGAAATGAGTTGATAAACTAAAACATAACCATCAAACACTACAGAATTAGTTGTTCCAGTTTAGTTCTGTTCACATCAGTTCAGTTCTACTGACAGTTCTGTTTTCTTTTCCCCTCTACTAATATTATCAATTTATTACCCCACAGCCTTTTTGCTCAGTAATCTATACCTCAAAATGTGTAGATTGTCCTCATAGTTGTGTCCAAAAGTCCACACTTGCAAACCACTGCATTGCTCCACATCAACAAACTGGTTCTAGCAGTGTTTCTCTTCACCAGGAGAAGTTCTTTTGTAAAGCTAATGGGTCTTAACTACCCATTACATGCGTTACATTACAGCAAGAAGCAATATATGATTGTTTGTACATTCCTTTACACACAGTTACTGTGAAGATTCTAGCTATGCTCAGAAGGAACAGCAATTCTGAGGGAATTCTCAAGGGAAGTAAACAACAGCTGTTGGAGAAAGCAAAGTCAAAAATAATGTTCTTTGACCACCGTGGGTGCTTGCTGCACTTTGACAGCAGACTCTTAGCCAGATCAGCCCTCCACAACAGAAGGCATACCTTGGATTAAAAAAAATACCAAAATTGTGCAATAAAAAGGGGTAGTAAACCAGGGAAAGACTCTCCAAAGTGTCCAAGCAGCAAAGTAGAGGGACTGTCACTAGTTGCTGGGATACAGAGTGGAGCACTGAGGAGGAAGTGGGGCACAACCACCTTGAGCCTGCTCATCTGTTAAACTCCCTGAGGGTTGCCCAGGCAACAAGCAGTCCCTCTGGGTTACCTGCAGGACAGGGTAGCAGGATGTGTGATGTGATGTGAATTTCCCCAGCTTTCCGAGAAAAACAAATTTTATGTTTAGATATCAGTATGCAAAACATTACTCAATAAAGCAACGTTGGATGTATTTTAATACAAATAGTCAAATAAAGATTTTTCCTTTGGCTTAAATTCTATAAATGTAAGAATTCTGTAGCTGATCACTATTAATATATCATCACAAATAAGCTCTAATAATTAGCCTTGATCCATTGAAATAAATAGTTTAAGCCTATTACATGTGGGATTTAACTAAGCGCTATTAGCTTAATTTTGCCTTGTTACAACTCATTAATAGGAATTATTCATCAAGGATTTCCAATTAACAGTTGAGTGGCAGAGGGCAGGCAGAATTCCATCACAGTTATGTATGCGTTTGCCTTAGCAAAAACTTCTTGATTTTTTTAGTATGAATTTGGTAGCATGCAGAGTAAGTATACAAGTTGGTTTGGTTTGAATAACCTGCTTGAACTAAAGGCAATGAATGCTAAGAAAATGCTGGTTACGTTAAAAAAAATAAAACTGAGTGCCTTGAAACAATTTGGGCATGATCCAGATGAATGGAGAGATTCCCGAGTTTCACTGTCTTCAGTGGGGAAGCTAAGCAAGAGTTCAAATCTTTCTCACAAAAATAAGCAGGACACTCTGGTTGAACCATGTCTTTCCCTTTTTAAAATGAAAGTAATTGTTTTAGAAGGACAGAAGTTGCATTCTAGTGGATACTTTCTTGAAAGTGCATTTTAAATATACATAGACTTGTTTCTAAACCATTGTGTATAGATAACTCAGTATATTACCTATATATGATCTTGAAGAGATTATATAGATATATAGATGTTCAAGGTGTTGGTTATGACCTATAAAGCCCTAAACAGCTTGGGACCTAAATATCTAAAGGAATGCTTGCCCCATATATACCTCCCGCCCCTTGAGATCAGCAATGGATGCCCTTCTCCGGGAACCCTCTGTGAAAGACATTAAGAGGCAAAGTACCCGGAGGAGGGCTTTCTCTGTGGTGGCGCCCCATCTATGGAATGCACTCCCCAGAGAGGTCCGCCTGGCGCCGTCGTTATTTGTTTTTCAGCACCAGGCTAAGACCTTTTTATTTAAAACTTATTTTAATTGCTAAATTATTGTATTTATTAGGATTTTAAATTAGCCGAGAATGCACCGGGGGTTTTAAATGTTTTTTTTCTTTTAAATTGTTATATTGTTATTGTTTATGTATTTTTTTTGTATTTTTTGTGAGCCACCCCAAGGCTTTGTTGCGATGGGGGTGGCATAGAAATGTTTTAAA